>NC_044402.1:126844242-127046742 GCF_006542625.1 Nomascus leucogenys
CAACCTAGAATGGATACATTAACAAGCAAAAAGCAAGCACATCTGTGGCACTACAAACATTAAATATTCATATATGTAGTGTTCATTTTATTATAAATACAGATGTTTAAAATAAGGGATTACTATTTCAGTAATAACTGTAAGTTACAAATGTGGAGCAACTACAATTTTCAAGTGTAATAACCAGGAAGTGTTATGTTTCCAGCTTTGTTCTTTCTTAAGATAGCTTTGACCACTCTGGGCCTTTTGTGGTTCCACCATATGAATTGTAGAATTTTTTTTTCTATTTCTGTGAAAAACACTTTTGGGATTTTCATAGAGATTGCATTGAATTTATAGACTGTTTTGTGTAGTATAGACATTTTAAAAATGTAAATTCTTTCAATCGATGAACATGGGATCTCTTTCCATTTGCTTGTGTCTTCAATTTCTTTCATCAATGCTTTAGTTTGTAGTGTACAGATCTTTCAATTCTTGGTTCAATTTATTCCTAAGCATTTTACTCTTTTTAATGCTACTGTTAATGTTTTTATTTCTTTTTATATCGTTTTTCCTTAGAATACAGAAATGCAACTGATTTTGATATGTTTTTCTATCCTGCAACTTCACTGAATTTGTTAGTTCATTTTTTAAATGAAGTCTCTTCAGGTCTTTCTATATACAAGACCATGTCATGTACAGAGACAATGTTAATTCATCCTTTCTGATTTCAATGCCTTTTATTTCTTGCCTACTCTGGCTAGGACTTCCAGTGCTATGTTGAATAGAAGTGATGAGAGTAGACATCCTTGTCTTGTTCCTGATCTTAGAAAAAAAGCTTTCATCTTTTCAACATTGGGTATCATGTGAGGTGTGGGCTTGTCATATAAGGCCTTTATTATGTTGTGGTAATTCTTTCCACCCCCAATTTGCTGAGACTTTTTGTTATGAAAGGATGTTGCATTCAGTCAAATGCTGCTTCTGCATTTATTAAAATGATGACATGATTTTTAAAATTCATTCTGTTAATATGGTATAACACATTTATTGATTTGCATGTGTTGAATTATCTTTACAAACCAGAGATAAATTCAATTTGATCGTGATGTATGATCCTTTATTAGTGTGCTGTTGAATGCGGTTTGCTAGTATTTTGTTGAGAATTTTGGATCTACATTTATCAGAGATGTTGGCCTGTAATTTTCTTTTCTTGTAGTGTCCTTGTCTGGCCTGGGTATCAGTGTAATGCTGGCCTCATAAAATGAGTTTGGAAGTGTTCCCTCCTCTTCAGTTTTTTGGAAGAGTTTGACAAGGATTTGGTGTTAATTCTTTTTTAAATTTTTGGTACAATTCGTCAGTGAAGCCATCTGGTCCTGGTTTTTTGTTGTTGTTGGGAGGTTTTTGATTACTGATTTAATCCCCTTACTTTTTACTGAACTATTCAGATTTTCTATTTCTTCAATATTCAGACTTAGTAGGTTTCTAGAAATTCTTCATTTCTTCTAGGTCATCGAATTTGTTGGTGCAAAATTGTTCATAGTCCTACAATCCTTGGGATTTGGGGGATATCAGTTGTAATATCTCCTCCTCCATTTATAATTGTTTTTACTTGAGCCCTGTCCCTTTTTTTCTTGGTTAGTCCAACTACAGGTTTGTTTATCTTTTCACATAACCGGCTCTTCATTTTGCTGATCTTTTCACTGTCTTTTAATTTTCTATTTCATTAATTTCTACTCAATCCTTATTTTTTCTTCCTTCTGCTACCTTTGAGCTTTGTTTTTTTACTAGTTCCTTCAGATATAAAGCTAGATTGTTCATTTGAGATTTTTCTTCATTTCTTAGTATAGGCATTTGCAGTTATAAGCTTTCCTCTTAACAACTGCTATTGCTGCATTGAACAACTTTAATATGTTGTGTTTCCATTTTCATTTTTTTCAAAATATTTTTAAATTTCCATTTTTGATTTCTTCTTTTACTCTTTGATTGTTCTGCAGTGTGTTTAATTTCCACATATATGTGAATTTTTCAATTTTCCTCCTGTTATTAATTTACACTCACTTTCAATGAACAACACATACAGATGTTGAGATCTTTTTTCCTGATGTTAGGTTTGTTCAGATCATATTTATTGGAATATAATTTAATGTGTGTGCCTATGTCTTGATAAAACTTTAATTTTTCCAGTAATTCATTTTTTTTACTGAATTTCACAAAAGAATCTTATATTTGAGGCACTGCTGTAATAATTTTGGTGGAACAGAGGGAGAAAAGATGATGGAGGAATGGCAGGTGAGATCTCATGAAATCCGAGTGAATTTTTGGAGACTGCAGTTCTGAAAATATCTCTATTCTATCCTCATACTGTCTTGATATTAGTCAAGGTACAGAATTCTAGGAGAAAATAATTTTTCTTGAAGATTTTGAAGTGATTGTTTTATTTATTTATTTAGTATTTTTCTCCCTATGGTGCTCTTAAAAAATCTAAAGACAGTATGATTCTGAGCTTATATATTTCCTTGTTATTTATGTCTTTTTTTCTTTCTTTGTAAATGCTTAAAATCTCTGTTCTAAAATTTCACGATGATGTGCACTGGAGTGGGCTTTTTAAAATTCACTGTGAAATCAATTGGTGGATCTTTTCATTCCAGAAATGCATGTTCCTCGTTTATAGTTTCTCCTTGCGTGTTTGAATCTTTTACATCACAAACTCCCAACATATGTTTGATGATATTTAGCTATCCAGTCACATTTGAGAGGCAGAGATTTTTAAAAATTTGATTCAATGGTTTAAAACTATCTCAGCATCCTAGGAACCTAATGGACTATCCTAAATCTAATAACATCTATTTTAAAACCTAAGCAAACTTTATACTTATTGATAAAATATTGCAAATATTCCCCTTGATATTGAGAATGAGACAAGGACACCTATTGTCACCACTTCTATTCAAAAATATGCTACAGGCTCTGAGCAGTGCAAAAAAAACAAGAATACAAAACCAAAGTCATAGGGACTAGAAATGAAGAAATAAAATAAAGTCATGATTATTCATGGATAACACGGATGTGTAAATTAAAAAGATTAATTGAATCTTCAGACAAACATCTAAAATAAATAAGTAAATTTACTAAGATACTAGATACAAGGTCAATATAAAAAAGCACAATGTGTCTCTATATACCACTTGGAAAAACTAAAAAATGATATTTAAAATTAAAAAAACATAAATCTTAAAAAAAATTGAATGGAAATAAATGTAAGAAAAGGTATGTGGGATTCCCTCACTGGAAATTATAAAACATTATTGTGAGAAATTAATGAAGTCCCATATAAATGGAGTGATAGTCTATGTTCTTTGACTGGAAAACTCAATATTGTAAAGGTCCAAATATAACTAGGGCCATCCAGAAAAGAACAAATTTAGTAGACTAACACTAGTAGGCATTGAAAATTATTTTAAAGCTGTCTATTTACTTAATTTATAATAATTAAGACAATATAGCACTGAAACAAGGCTAGACAGACTAATGGAACAGAACAGAGTCCTAAGACAGACTTGTAGCTATATGTCACCTTACTTATTACAAAGGTGACACAGCAGAACAGTGGGAAGGGGTTGGCATTAATTTAAAAATAATGGTGCATCAACTGGATATACTTACTGGGAAAAAACATGTCTTCACCCACTAGTCTCATATCATAAACAAAAATGCAATTCTAGATTGTTTTGTGAAAACTTCATAAGAACATAAATTGAAAATTTTAAAACAAACTTAATTTTACATATTGTTGACAGCAACAACAACACTTTTACATATTATTTCACTGTATTTTTATGCAAACCCAGCGAGGGATGTATGGTAGCTATTCTTATCTCCATTCCACAAATGAGGAAACTAAATTTTAAGGAAGACACTTGTTGAAAATTAGTCTTAAATGAATGAAAAAGAGTGTCACCCAGTCCAATCACAATAAGCTTACAGAAAAAGAGAAACCAGCAGATTCAAATAATTTGCCTACATCTAAACCCTGTGTTTCCATTTCTTCTTTTGTAGTATATTGAAAAAGGTTATAATAGGAATAAATAGTATGATAAATGTGAACAAGTCTCCTATAATGCCTCCCACTTAGCAGCCACTTAATAAATGTCCTCATCTCATCTTAGCCCATCCTGAAGTCCGGTGGCCAGTCAGGAGTTTAGATAGCCCCAGAAAAAATGTCTCCAGTGCAAGGCAACATTCCCTGCTGCTTCTGATAAATGATACTGATAAGGCTCAAGAAACTATTTTTAGTGAAATTGGCCACCTGTGCAATGTGAAACTTGTCACTTATCAAGCAGCAAAATGGAAAGTTGTTAGAAGGTGACAGGATATTTTATAGAACCAAATGTTCCAATTTTCAACACATTTCACAAAGTGTTTTCTTCACGTGTCTTCATTTTTTTGTGTATGTGGGTCTAATTTTTTAAAAATGTGTCCTTGTCACTTTTGCTCTGGCTTAGACTTCAGAGCTTCTCAGCTTCCTCTCCTGACCTTCCAGTGACAGCGTCATCATTGTCCTGAGACTGTGATTAGGACTCGTGATGTTTGCATGACAGACCATCCCAGGGGAGGGACGCTCACTTGTTCCAGAGCATTTGTTCTACTTCAGTGAACATGACCAAGAATGACTTCAGAGCAGAGCTGACCATTACCTAGAAGTGTTGACTTATTTTTAAATGGGAGGGAAAAAAAGAAAGCCTTTTTGCCCTTAAACTCAACACATGAAAATCGTCTGCATACAGATAAGTCTGGGGCATTTTCTGGAGATGTATAGATCATAAAATCATTAAATTTAAAGATTGCAAATGACTTTAAGAAATTTCTAGTTCAAATTTGCAAACTCAAATGCCTATGAGAGCCAAACAAGTGACATGAGTGAAGCCAAGTGTGTGACAATCACAGATTTCTGGGAGTCGTTGTGCACAAAATGCCCAGCAAAGCCTCCTTTATTAACAGAAATCTTATTTCATTTAACATAGCAATTTAGTTAAAACAGTCCCCTCTTGCAGCTGTGGCAGTCATGTGACATGGTCCTGATCAATTTAGGAGTCTGCAGGGTAGACCTACTTGGAACACAGTGGTTTTCCAGACAGAAAGGACAAGCCCAGCAGGCACATGGCTTTTGCCTTTTGCCCGTTTTTATCTAGAATATGATTATGACGCCTGGAACCAGGGCAGCCATATTGTAGACTCGGGGGTCAAAAGCCAGAAACAAACACAGGCAACAAATAGTTTTTCAGTATTTACTATGTGGCAAGCACTAAGGAGAGAGCAGGACTCTATTCTGATAGACCTTCAATTCCAAGGGGTAGTGAGGAACAGTCAATAAGAATGCCAGGTACTGAGTTCTTTGAAGAAACAAAAAGTGAGATGAGAGGGTAGAAATTGATGTGGGTGTGACAGTAAGTCAGGTAGGCGGGAACAGGGGAAAATCTCTCTGATAGGGTGGCGTTTGAAGCAGAGACTCCTTAAGATGTGGCAAAGATCCCCGGGCCTGTATTCCTGACGACTCTGAGGAAAACAGGGGTTGTGGCTAACTACGTTTGAGAAACCCTGAATAAAATACCCTTGAATACCCCTGACTGGGGAGGAAGTCATAGTGTACACTAGTGTATTAAAGACTCTAAGTCATGCTGAGGAGAAAAAAATCATATTTAACTTTGTTTAATATAGAATTTCCCAGAGATTCATTGGCCCTGGAACACTTTGTTGGGGATAGGCCTATCAGTCACCTCTGGAGAAGTTCCAAGTCATAGTCTTTGGGAAATGCTGCCTATGATTAGCATAGGAGGGAAACAATCACTATTGCTGAGGCCCTCTCAGGAATTAAGTGAAGCTGACTGATTTGTTTTTAAGTTCTTGTACATAAACATTTTTATTCAAATAAAGTTAAGGTCCCATTTCATGGAGTTGCATTATTTAACAAACAAAAATAGGCAAACCAAGAAAAAAAAATTAAATGAAAGCTAGTGATACTGTGGTAAATGTAAGACATGTAGGGAGTTAATCATGGTAGAAAAAAAAAACTACTAAAATGTCTAATATTTCAGAGAGAATAATACTGCTCCCTAATTGTCCACAAATATTCTGCATTCATTTCCTCCACTGCATTTTCCATTGTTCCAACTTTCAGGAGAAGATCGACGGGTTTGACTACATAAAAAATACAATTTCTCTATTATGAAATGCATTTTAAATAAAGTCGAATGACAATATGGGGAATCATTTGCAACATGTTTGAAAGATAAAGGCCTAATACCTTTAGTATGAAAATATACTTTTATAAATCAATTTGTAAAAATATAAACCCAGATTAGAAAGAAAAACAGCTTACAAATATAAATATTCAATCCACACAGGAAAATATAAGTAGCCCATAAACACAAGGCAAAATTTCAAACTCACTAGTAATTAAATATAACATTTTTAAGATGAGATATTAATTTTAGTCCATCAGATTGCCAATGATGAAAAATAAGAATTATGTCTAGTGTGGGTAAAGATCTATATTTTCTCATTTGTCTGTAAATATGTGTTCTTTATATATATATATATATATATATATATACACACACACACACACACACATATGTATACGTGTGTGTATACATATAACTTTTTAAATATGTGAAAATTATAAAACATGTAAACAGCAGCAAAATCTATAAATGTTTATAGGAAATTAGAACTAATGAATTAGCACCTTTGACATTACAAAGTGATTTTTTTTGCATTCATATAACCTGTCTATCCATATGAAAAACAAAAAGATTGTTGAATACAAGAGCAAGAACTGTAAATTTTCCAGTGAATTTTGTTTGCTTATGGAGCCAAGGTCAATGGGAGTAAAGTGATTAAAAACCATGCCCAGGAAATGATTATTCTGTTCAATATGCACTATGGGAGCATAATAGTGGATTTAAATTCCCCTATATCTTTATATTTATTTCAGTACCAGACTTTTCTGACTACCATGGCTTTTCAATGAATTTTAAAATTTCCTTCAACATTCATATTTTTCAGATGTTTGTGTATAATCGATATTTTCTTTTCCACATCAACTTTAGAATCAGTTGATCACATTCTAGAAAATAAACAAAATATCTTTAGATTTTCATTAGGATTGACTTAACACAGATTCATTAAAAATTTGAAATCTTTGGAAAACCAACTGTCCATATTTTAAGTCCTACTTTATGTACTTCAAGAAAACATTTATAGTTTTGTTCATGAAGGTGTCACGCGTTTCTTGCTCTTCTTAGAACATTTTATTTTTGTTTCCAATATATTTCAATGGATTATTGTCAAAATAAAATAGTTTTGTAAATTAATTTTTAAATGGCTTATTTTTGCTGAACTCTGAGTAGTTCTAACAACCCTCCCTCCACCTGGTTGATTATCTTGGGATCTATAGACATAAAATCAAAAAATAAAATACTGACAATTGTACCTTATTTTTTTCTGTCCTTATACCACTTCCTTTTTTTATTCTTTTTTAATGGACTGGTGAGCTTTTGAAGAATGATGTTAAAAAACGATGATGAGAGTAAATTCACATTTTGTTCATTATTTTATAATAATCCTTCTAGTGTGATGTAAGACATTAGTTGAATTTTATTAGTTTTATCCTATTAAGAAAAATAGATGACCACTCTAACAAGTTTTAACTGAAATGGTTATGAAATTTTACCAAATTTCTTTATTGAGTTACATATTTTTCTTCTTCATCCTATTAATATGATGAGTTATGTAAGTAGATAAGCAGATTTCCTAACAGTAAAACATTTTTGCATTCTTGAATGAACTTTACATAATCATATTTTATGCTATTTCAATGTAATACTGTATTATAATTTCTATAGGGTATTAATATTAGAATATATGTTCCTTGCATTGTTTATACAGCACTGTGTTTAAGTGCCCAGAACGTTGTATGGAATGCTAAATGATTTTTTTTTTAATGATGCTTATAATGAAACTTCAGGGCATTGAAAGATTTACCCTGGTAAGATCATAAATTGGCAGTAGCATCTTTTTCTATCAGCAAGTTTCTACAAGTCTTGGTTCATGCCTTTGCTCTCTGACCACACATTTCAGATGGAGTCTCTGTAATACAAATTAATCATGTATTTAGGATAATGCGAGATCTCCTAGATATCAATGAACTATTCAATTGATACTGATCTTTTCCTTCCCAAATTATCTTGGAAGCTGCCAGCAATAAATTTAAAGAGCACAATGGAGCTAGTGCTCAATATAGACACATATAAACATTTTTCACAAACTATTCTGAACAATGAAGAAAAGAAAGTTGGCAAACAACCAAGGCACTGTGTTCCAGAGCCAAGAATGTGATTCTGGAACTTTTCCATTGTGACTTTCACTTCAGAGTAATTTGTACAATTTGGAAAGCAGACCATAAAACTCTGTGGGAACAGGTTATCCAAGGTAATTCCTCTGTCAAATGAGAACAATATTAATAATCTTAGGCCCGTAGGAGGTCGTGTATTACTAGTTATTAAGGCTAATACAAAAGTAAAAAGTTGTTTCACATTTCTGTGTATTTGTGTATATCGTATATGTGTACATGAGTTTATATATGTGTATATTATATATATATAATAATGTGTTATACAATTCAGTGACATAAAGACACTTTATTTATGTAATCTTAAAATATCCTGCTAATAATATGCTAATGGTGTGGGTAAAGAATAACAACTCCTCCTTATCTTAGAAATATATTTTTAATAGGCATATTGACTGTTCATATTCAGATTCTACTGCAGAAAAGCCCTGCCTACAAAAGATGAAATGAAGAGAGTTTAAATGAGAGATAAGATTTTAAATAAGGAAATTTACAATTGTATCTATCTGAAATTGCGTTTTGTCACTGTGGATTCTTGGGACCTAGTAGTTTTTTATTGAGTGGTAGGTGTTCTCATTTCTAATCATGTCTTTTAGCTGCATTTTGAAGGTTGAGGTGAGGTTAAAATGTGGGCTGGCAACTATAAACAAGCTGGGTGACAATAAATGCAGCCTTCTGCCAAAGCTGCTTTCAGCAAAATTGTGAAGCAAGTAAGTTTGTCTCTACTCAGCGTCTGTCTCCTTCTGTGTCCTTGAACCTCTTCTGTGGCATCATCACCTGCACCTGCACTTCAAGTGGTTACGTTCTCTCCCTGAACCTTTTATTGTCTTATCAAAACCACCCAGATTCTTCATTCAGAAGGTGAGGATGCAGTCCAATTTAATGAGGCTACCTCCTAGGCAAGCAACACCTGAAGTTGCTATTAATCATGGTCACACTCTGCAGTAACAATGGTGCTATCTCTGCAAAGTAAATACATTCATTGTTGTGTTTTTTGTTTTTGCAAAACAAGAAAAAGGATGCTCTTGCATTTTGACAGGACTTGAAACCATACATTAAAAAAGGGTAATTTAAGTGAAGAAAACAGAGGGTCAACCCAACATGTAGACATGTTTCTGAATAGGCAAGAGTAGAGAGAGTGTGGGAGAGGGGCAGGAATCAGAACCTTCTAGAATCCTTCAAAACCCATCACATGTTAATGACTTTACCTGCCTATTTTCAAGAGTTTAGATCTATATTGTCTGTTTTCTTTAGTTTTCTCAAGTGTGATAAAGATATAGGTGTCTCAAGAACAAAATGACAACTATAGTTCCAGCTAAACCTCAAAAAATCAATAGGAATTTTTTTTCTATCTCCTGAGTAGAAGTGGTTAACATTTCTGAATATCCCAAAAACAAATCTTCTACTCATGATTAGGATGAGAAAGCTAATATATATTTGTTGCTTTATTTAATACAGAAAATGGCCAAATATTTCATATCAGTTCTTTGTATTTTCTTGAAGAGACAATTACATTTTTCTAACATTTTGACAATTTTGCCACTCTCGAGAAAACTGAAAAACATAACAAAAAACAATGTCTTGAAATTATATAATCAAAATGTTTCAGCCCCAAAAGGTACAATATTTCATCTATCTTTTCTCCCCAGTAAAGTGGGGGCAAATATTCTTCCCACTAGTAGAGTAGCAGAAATTATTAACAAGTACAGAATGTGGAATGTGGAAAGGATTTCTTGTAAAGAAACAGTAGATTCAAGCTAGCATCGGGGGTAAGAAGAGGGAGGACATTGTAAGAGGCTTAATTTAACAGGCTTAGATGGGAACTGTGAGAATAGTTTTCAAAGGCTAGTTAGCACTAGTTTTGGGGAAAGTTGATTACCAGTCCCGCTGAAAGATTGTGGGAAAGAAATTCATAATAAAACTGAAAATAAAAAAATATCACAAGCTATAAAAAAATCAAATTAAGAATTCCAAATATTTTCAAATGTAAGTATTATCCAAATAACATATTATTCATAAATTGATACTTGGGGTTATACCACGAACAAATTTGATGTTTCATCTGAAACCACAGCATATTTCTGTAGCATTCATCTTAATTCCCAGTCTCTCTTACAGCCCCATTTTCTATTTTCATCTTTATTTGATCAATCTGGCATTTGTCTGGCCTGTCATTTTAAATGGATAAATACTACAGACATCTGTGATTGGCTTAAGAATAGTGAGAAAGAAGGACTCAATTCAGTTTGGGCTCTCTGGCTAAAATGTCATTTTTGTGGCATTAGTCAGTCAAGAGCTTTTAAGGAAAAGAATCTATTCTCAACGCAATACTAACTGATTAATCTCCAACACTGGAATTTTTCAAGAATGAGATGCAGAAAAGACAGCCACACTACCTAGTGTTCCCTCGAGATCTTAAAGAAAAAGCAATTTCACTTTGGGGTAAGAGAAATAGAGAATAAATTTGCCTACATTCCTATTACTAATGTTAATTATCAAAGTTTGGAGGCTATGCTTGCTATCACAATAGAGAATTTGGAGGGAGAAAATGTGAGAAGGAACAGACGCTCTCCTCAATAAATAGGCAGGGGATGTTTATGAAAGATATTCTAGCCTAAGACAAATATGGTTTTCTCAAAAAAGCTAAATCTGTGCTCAAACCATGAGAAAGTTGAAAAAGTGTCCCAAATGGTGATGGTGGGAAAAAAGTGGGGGATGGTGGGAAAAAAGTGGGGGATGGTGGGGAAAAAAGTGAGTTGAGCAGAATGGAAGAATAGAGCTGAACTTGTGTGTATGTGTGTGTGTGTGTCTGTGTGTTTGTGTGTGTGTGTGTTTCATTTTATTCTTTCTCATTTTATTTTATTTAGATTCACTTGGGATTTTCCCCTTATAATGCATACTTGAGGGAGTTTTCTTAAATGCTCACTATGGTTAGGATGTGCTGTTCTTCAAGCTTAAAAGTTCTTAGAGCCGAGTGGGAGGCCATGATGCAAAATAGAATAACTATCAAAGGGCATGTCCCATTGAGATGGCATTTATAATTTTCACCAAGAGACAGGCCCCACTCTCCTCTCCATTTTCTCCTTCATGTTCTGAATTCAAACAAGAATTATAGTAAGAATGTTTATCTTTCTTTAATGCAAATGTCAGTTGACAATGTGAAAGAAAGTAATTTCTATATAATGACATCCAGCTTAGTTAATCTAGTAAGCTAAGGAACCAGACAGACCCGGAAAATCCAACCTCTACTCTTTACCAGCTGTGTGACTTTGGACAAATTACTCAACATCTCTGTGCCACAGCAGCTCATTTGTAAAGTGAGAATAATGATACTTGTCTCATGTGGCTGTGGTGAGTATTAAATAAAATAACTAGCAGACCTGTGCTTGGCACAGAAGTTGGCACACCCTAAGTGATCAATAAATGTAAGCTATCAGTATTATTATTTTGGAATTTATATGTGATTTTGATTATTAGAGTCAGTAGTGCTAGAACAAGCCAGTAATGCTTACCTTTTTTAAGGAACTTAGAATATTTCAGCAATAGGAATTTCTTAATCCTAAGTGGTTTTCATTTAATTGTGAAATATGAACTTGTTTTTTTTTCCAGTGGAACGCAATTAAAATTCACGTTATAAACATATATTTTTTTTTTGTTCAGGGCTTAATAAAAATCTTCCTAGTATTATAAATCTCACCTTGGAATTTCAAGTTCTAATTTGCACAAACCAATCAAAAAGCAATTATCATAAACAGCCAATCAACAGTATGAACTAAAATAAATCATCTATCACCCAGTTATGAGTGGGTGATAGATAATTTTCTCTAAAAAAGTCTTGCATTTATTTTTATCATTCTGTTATAAGATAAAGCAGTTACAACAAAATGTAGATAGAATATTTTCCTAATATTCACTAAAATAAAATAACAAAGAAGTGTTTTGATATTTCTTATGTGCTTCATTTGCAGTAAAAGCTCAGTTATTTTTAATATACCATCTCTGGCTTGCTAGAATTTTTATCCCCAGAATTTTCAATAAGAGCTTTGACACAACTGAGATATATATCTGAATTTTTTTTTCTTGTCTGGAAGAGAAACACACTGTTTATTCAAAGAACAAATAAGTGAATGAGTGAATGAATGAATACTTTCTTCTAATGTTCAAGGCCTGTTTAAGTTTCAAAGTTGTCACCTTCCTGATTCTTGCCCACAAGTGGTCCCAGAGACAGAAAAGGTTTCCATGCTCTAGGGAAAAACAAAGGATAACTTTTTAAAAATAATCTACGCAGATCCGCATCGCAGTGGTCATCAGAACACAGGCAGTCTCCGAGGCCACCTTTTCCCATCCTCTTCCTTCTCTCTCCACCTCCTGCAGGCCTCAGCTATGTTGTGCTACCTTCCTTTCCTTCCTCTTCCTCAAGGGGGCGCTCCAGACTCTAGACGGCTCAGCTTCAGCTTCACCTCCACACAACACTCCGAGTCCTCATCATCTTCTAATTACCCTGTCTGGAATGACTGAAAAAAAACTCTATATGCAACCCCAAAGTCACAGCATAGGAGGAAACATTCAGAAGTACATAGATGATACAATTTGGCATGAAGTGAATGGCAGTGGCTGTGGGTGTGGGGGGTAGATTATGATATAGTCAGCATTTCTCAGTGTCTCTCTGCAGCATTTAAATATATAGTTTGTTCCATTTCCTTCACTTAAATATTTCACCCCTTAGCTGGTTGTTATGTATATTTCATTTATTCATTTCGATAAAGGATAGGATCCTTAGGCCGACATTTCCTTCAATAATAATAAAAGGGCTGGAGCTTGTTGCCTCACTCCTGGTGCTGTCTCTAGAGGTTCCTTACACAAAGGACAAAAATGGCCAAGTGGAAAATGAAGTGCAGTTTATTGAGAGTTACTGAATACTCTATACCGCTCCTCATGCAGGGCTTCTCTGGAAACCACTGCTGAATTGCAGGACTCAGGCTGAATTTCAGAGAGCTGTTTTTCACCATGTCTGTGAATCCAGAATGGCTGTCCTGTGGGTGAGCTCTGGGTCCAGTTACAGAGTGAGTCACATGGATAAAGATGGCGGGCCTGGCCTAGGGCCCATGTCCTGCCCCTGGAGCACCTAGGGCAGGAAGGGAGAGCAGCAGAGGGCACTTATAGCTCAGATGTTTGAAGTGATGAGAGACTTGCCCAGGTGTATCTCCTGATATTGACGGCATAACAGTCCTTCCAAAAACCTGCGTTTGTGCCCATAAAACTTTCTCCATAGGCAAGAATAGCCAGATGAGATTGGAGAGGGGCATCCTTCCCTCCCAGCTTACAATCGTCGACTGCTTACCAAGTGTCAAGCATTATTCTAATCAATATATCTACATTGCTTCATTTAATTTTCATAACAATCCTGATATATAAATACTACTATTATGTCCATTTTACAGATGCAGAAGTTGAGATTTAGGGGAGTTAAATAACTTGACTAGGGTCGTAAAGCTGCCAGCAAGCAGAACTGGCTTTCTCATCCAAGTCCGACTGGTGGAGTCTGCCACTTCTAGACATTATGTTATATACCCTGTTCGGCAAATGGTTGTCAAGTATCTATGTTCCATGTGAACTCATTTTGAAAATTTCCACTGTGTCCACCCTGGCAAATCTACTGCTTTATTTCATCATCCAACAGATAAATTTATTAAAGACCTCCTCTTTGCCAATTACCATGTGAGGCCCTGGGGAACCAAGATTGAGCAAGAGAGAAAAGGGTCCTGTCCACGTTGAAGCATGCCCGTCTGGGAAGATGGAAAAATCAATCAAATAAAATGATAGTGTCTAATAATACTTTACCCTATATTGGGAAAGCACAAGTACAACTGGGCACTTAGCAACCATCTCTATATCAATCTACAGGGCTTGGAATTTATCATTCTTAAGATGTATAGAATATTGTTTTCCCCAACACTGAAATTACTGTGCTAGGTAGTGAAAGGACATAAAGATAGTCTCTCCTCTACAGAAAACAAAACTTAGTTGGGGAAAGAGAAACCAACCAAATGGTTAATGGGAACAGAAAAAAGGAATCCTTGTTTCTACAAGTAGGAATTGAAGGCTCTTTAGGACAACTAAACTTCTTGATTTCATGCATTCACCAGAGAAACTGTGTTTAGTGAAAATGAGGATCAGATCTGCCTCCCATTCCTATCTGGGTTTCCTATACTGCTTCTTTTTTTTTTTTTTTCGAGATGTAGTCTCTCTCTGTTGCCCGGGCTGGAATGCAGTGGTGCCATCTCGGCTCACTGCAAGCTCTGCCTCCCAGGTTCACGTCATTCTCCTGCCGCAGCCTCCCGAGTAGCTGGGACTACAGGTGCCCGCCACCACTTCCAGCTAATTTTTTGTATTTTTAGTAGAGACAGGGTTTCACTATGTTAGCCAGGAAGGTCTCGATCTCCTGACCTCGTGATCTGCCTGCCTTGGCCTCCCAAAGTTCTGGGATTTAAGGCATGAGCCACCACACCTGGCCTACCGCTGCTTCTTTTTAAAATGAAAGAATTGAATAAGAGGTTCTTAAATGATATTTCTGACTCTGACATGCCTTGATACTAATCTTTTAAGAAAGCTGATAAAATCAACATTTCACTTTTGATTTTTTTTTGCTATGTCCATCTGAGCCCTATCTTTTTATATGAAAAACTTCCATTCTTCTTATAGTAGAAATCTCTTTTGAATCATTTCTGAAATTTCTCAGTAAGTCAGTGTCTTAGCATTCCTGTTTGTTTTAGGCTTCAGTATTTAATACCCTGCAAACAAACCTTCTTATCTTATAACACTAACCATGCTACTAAAAATCAATCCATCAATTAATGAATTAAAAGATAAATATGAATTTGCATCAGGAAAGAAAGAAAAATTCTCATTTTTCCAAAAATGCAGGAATTCATATCATTCTACTAATACTAATTAAAGTCATGGAAACCTTTTACCCTACCTAGGTAGAGTATCACAACTACATGTTTGGGTGCTTCTCAACTAGGAAAAAATTTACTTCCAGGGGACATTGAACAACATCTGGTGGCATTTTTGGTTACCATATCAAACTCCTATTGGCATCCAGTCAGTAGAGGCCAGAAGTGCTGGTCAGCATTCTACAATGCCCATAACAGCCTCTCACAACAACGACAACAAAATCATGTTTCAACATGTCAGTAGTGCCGAGGTTAAGAAACCCTGGTGTAGGTGGATTATGCATTTCTAATGGAGGGCCATTATTCAAGGCTATGGTAAAATGTATGCTAAGATTCTTTATATTTTTTTCACGTTTCTTATTTGAAAAGTCCTGACTGTGTCTTGATAAGCTTTCCTTCTTTATGCTTAGCTTTCGAACAAATGTTAGTTCTGTCTCCCCTTCCTCTCTCCCTTCACAAAGTTCATAAAACTAACCTGATTGCTACCACCTGCAACCAAGACAGGAAACAGAGGGCAAGAGGGTCCGACCCTTGTGGAAGCGCCCAGAATAACCACTAGAACCTTAAGCTGGAATTGTTCTTCCAGCCTCCTGAGCCAATATGAGTCCAGGCAGTGTTACAAGCCACCCAGAGCAAGAATGGTGGTAACCAACTTCCTGCATAGACCTGTGGTGCAGAGCACAGACTCTGGAGATGTCCTGGGTTCAGATCCTACCCCTTCTGTCCTTTTGCTGTCTAGCTTTGGCCACGTGATTACACTTAATCTCTCTGTACCTCAATTTTATCATTATTAAAAGAGGGATAACAACAGTAAGCCTACCCCAGAGAATTACTGTGAAGATTAAATGAGCTAAAATATGCAAAGTGCCTGGCACACAGTAAGCCCTAGATTCAAGATAGTAGTTGTTATTATCATGATTCGACTCTGCAATAGTGCCACATAACTTTAAGTTACAAGAGGAGATTGACTTTTGTCTCATTACTTTCTGAAGAACAAACTTTCTCTAGCCATTTTCTCTGAATTTTCATTAGAGGTTTCAGATTCTACTGGAAGGATCCTTGTTTCTGGAGCCCAACCTGCACCCTCCATTCCTAACACTTTCTATGATTGTTTCACCTCCAAATCTTCCCTACTGAAGCAATTCTGTTTCTGCTATTTATGACATTGGCCTTTGGCCATGCACACAAACTTTCCAAGAGTCAATAGCATCAGAAGTGATGCTTTTTTTCTATGAGCTTCAAGTTTTAAATTATATCTCAAACTCTAAGAAAATTTAATTTTGACAGAATTTTATTAGCCTTACATAACTATATACTCTTCTGGGCAACTAAATGCAATTAACTGATGAAAGAATTTTAAAAAACTATTCCATAGATGCACAGAAATGTCTGGAAATTTACACACTTGTTCAAACAATGTGTAATTCTTCATGCTGTCATCGGGGTAAGAGAGAATTTTGTATTTAGATCTCTAATTAATCTGTGCTGAGATGTCTTATAAAATTACTTAGATACATCTCTTAGTTAATAAAATTAAGTAAGCATCAACGAAATTTTATTGGGTTTCTCTGCAACATAATGTGGTTAGCAAAGTGGACATCACAAACTCCCACATGTCTTATTCACAACTTTGCGATTAAAGCTTCTTGTTTTCACAAAAAAACCTAGGTGTCAACAAATTCACCTCAAATAACCATAGAACCGACTCTTTGAAACAAATAAAGGCAATAATAACCCAACAAAAGCTTACCAATAAAGGGCCTGAAATAATGTGCCTGAAAATCACTTAATAAACCCAAAAAGGGGAAAAGAATCAGCAAATGAATTCTTCCCCTTTAAAACAAATGAACAAAAACAAACAGCCTTACACGAATTCACAAAACAGTTAAGCCACATAAAATGCCTTACAAAGAAATTAATACTACACTTCAGTATATTGGCCCTTTTACTTCCTCATCAAGCTTTGTAAGCATTTCTAAATAGAGCATCATTTCCACAAGTAAACATTTTTTACTGGAACATAATTTTAGCATTACAATGAGTTCCTTCCATTAAAATGATTGGTTTCACTTGAGGAAGTTTCCCAAATGCAAGCATTTGTTTTCATCATTATGGCTGAAACAAACATTCTGTTAGACCTTGCTAACTAGCCTTGCTACATATATGTAATATGAGAATGTATTTGCTCATCTTTCCTAATAGGAAAGCAATGTGTGTCCTCAACACGTTTGCATGAAGGCAGTGTACTTTTAAGGTTGTACAAAAGATTCTAAATCATTGTTTTAAATATCAACTTTCAACTATTTCTCTGTCAGCCCTTCTGAAAACATATGGCTACGTTATGTCGAAGAGTTTGAAAATCTTCACACTGGCACTGACCTGTAATACTGAGGAGATCTGTTTCAAGAGGGATATGATTTCATCTCTATGATAAAGAAGTGAGATTGGCCTGGATTCATGGGTCAATAAGGAGATAGCAAAGAAGCCATTGAAAAACCCATTTTTGATGAGAAAGGCAAGTAGTAATCCTATCAAAACATCTTTAATCTCTAATTAGATGTCAATGTTTACTTAGTATGTATGATTTTAGACACGTGAAGGCATCACAAATTTTGATTATACTATTATGTTACGATATAGCCTAAGATAAATTACTTTATACCTAAAATGTGATTCTGATACGACGAATAAGTTAGCAAGGCTGATCTAATAAGTTAGCGAGGCTGATCTCCAACAAATTTATGAAAAGGTGGAGACCTTCTGGGAGGCCTCTTACACTTAGGTAAGAAGGAACCACCTAGGAGGAATTTGAACTAGTAAGGAAGTGGGAGAAGGATCAATCCTAAATATAATATGATATTTGGCACTTGAATGTTCCTTCCATATCAACCCTACCTAGACTGAACAGAAGGATTATACATACAAGCTAAAAGAGCTGTCCTACAGACCCTTGATTGATCTAGACTCTGCCTTCCTTTCTGGTCTTATGTTATCCCATCTTCCCCCTCAAGCCCCATTCTTTAGGCTCTACTTACATCATTGCACTATGCTGCATCAGATAATTAAAGCTTTATCCTTTCTGTTGACATCACCAAAACCTCTTTGCTTGAATTTGCCCAATTCTCTTTCCCACTCTCAAGCACATTTCATTGGGGTATTTAGAAACACCTGCATGGAGAGGAAGATTGGTGTTTAAGAAGACAGTGAGATTCTGGGTCAGCAGGCAAAGAAAAGCCTGTAAAACTTGGGTTACTCTGTAACTCTGACCCCAGTCTGGCCCCACAGGAAAACAAGGTCTGGAAAACTGGGGTTGTACATTTTAAAAACTGGGGTTGTATTTTTTTAAAAAACTATGACTTAGGACTATCACTGTGATTTCCTCCCTTTCTTTTTCCCTCTCTCTTTATCAGAAAGCTGTGTATAGGACATAGTAAAACACTTCTTCTCATCTAAGTTCTAACCCCCAAATTGGTTCCCTTCATTAACGATGATATATAGAATCGTTGTATTTTGCAGGTGTAAGGATGGACATTGAGAAATCCTATGGGCTAAGCCAAAAACACTCAGGTCCCAGGAGGCTGAATAATTGCTCAGAATTGCACATCTAGTTGCTGGCACTCAGATTAACATTCAAAGGTTAGTTCGTTGCACTTTTAGCTTTCAGTTGAAAGAAAGGTGATGCTTCACACAATGGAATTAAGCTAAGCTGAGCTGACCTATAATTAAAAATCAAAGTCATGCCACTCAGCCTATCTACTCTGCTTAACATTCATGACTGTCACAGGTGTATCTCATAAATTACAATTATTTCTTTGGCCCCAGAAATCAATTTGGTAAATAGATGCACCGTTTATACACAGAATCTCACATTTACATTTATCTCAGGACTAGGTGTGAAGGACAGGGTTGAATATAGCTAAAGGGCATACATTGAGGGAAATGAATTACATATGATATTACATATCTTACTATAATATCAACAATAATCTTTCATTTTTCAAGCATATTGCATATAAAGTGGGCATTATGAACTCCATGCACCACAAGCGAACAACAGAAGCTTATCATATGGCAAATGATTAATGCTGCCACCTCCAAGTTACCTTGGGCACAGCCAGGATGCATCTCAAAGATGTGTTAAATATCTATCAACACCTTCTGCAGTGATTGCTATAAAGAGAAGATAATGATGAAGGCACCAAGCTTGTCTTTCTTCAGGGTTAGATTCACCGAAGGGGAAAACAGGTTAGATTCACAGAAAAAAAAATAATTAGCAAGAATTTCTGATAAATTTGGTAACTTTTGACACTTGTAAATTTATTCATTCATTTCTTTGTTCGTTCATAGAACAAATATTGGTAAAGCAAAAAAACTATAGTATGTCAGGTACTCATCTGTGTTTTAGACATAGAGCAGGATTCAGAACAAAGCCCTTTCTTTTAAAGGAATTTACATACTTTTGGAGACCTTAGAGAAATGAATTTAAAATATCTGGCTGTAAGAGGTAAGATACAAGGGAACAAGTGAAAAGTTTATGGGAGAACAAGAAGGAGGGAGTGTGGCTCTAAGTTTCTGTGCTAGTCACTTGCATAGGATGGCAGCATGGCTCTGGGAGTCCTGTCTGATAAGAAGGCATTTCTTCAGGGCAGTGAAAGAAGTGAGAGACTGAGGCTCACAGATGTTTACAGGGAGATATTTCTAAGCAGAGGGAATAGCATGTACAATGACTTTGACAGAGAAGTGTGGTTAGCCTTGGCATGTTCAAAAACCAGTAAGTGGGCAGTGTGGCTGAAGACGAGTGTGTTTGAATGTGGAAGAGGGAGAAGAGAGATTATTTAGGGCCTTATAAGTTGAGATAAAAACACATTACCACTGTATGAAAAAAAAACAAAACTTGCCAAAATGATATGATCTGTAGACAAATACAAATTTATAATCTTTATTACAGGGCACTTCACAGAACGGCAGGATCATTTTTTATACCATTTTCTGAAAATGCTGTAATCTGCAACTGCCATTTATTAATTTAATTTCATGGAAATATATTCTTGAATCAGACTTCCTTAATTTAAGTAACTGTCTGGCTTCGTTTAATTATTTAATCTCTCTATACCTTAATTTCCAAATCTGTAGTCTATGGATCATAGAAGAAACTAACAGCAATCTCTCTTATGAACATAAGTATAAGTATATGTACATATATACCAAACTAATGATAGCAGCCAAATTCAAAATAACATATTTTAAAAATTACATTAAAGAAATGCAGTCAGCTAATATTCAAAAATTGATTCATGTGATTTACCCATATTATCAGAAAAATGAAGAAAAGTCGTATCATTATCTTCATATTTTAAGGAAAATCAATCACCCTCCATTAATTTAAAAGCTTAGCAACAAGAAATAGAAAGGCAGAGTTTTCTTAACCTAATAAAGAGAATCTACAAAACAAATTTTAGCTAACATTGTAGATAAGATAAGACTGTTCATTGTCCTTATATTTAAGTCATCATTGTGCTGGAGATTCTAGAAAACAGGCAAAGGAAGTTTTTTTTTTAATAAAAGTTATAAGAATTGGAAAGATAGGAATTATAGGGTCGTTATTTTCGTATGAAATAATTGAGTACATAAAAAATTCAATAGACTGTACTGATATTTAAATGTAGAAAATTACAAGATGAAGGATCTATATAAAAAGTTTCTACATTGTAGTAAAACAATTCAGATACAATGTTTTTTAAAAAAGATACTATTTACAATAGCACCACAGAAACAATACAGAAACATCAAATACCTATGACTAGATCTAACTAACCACATGTACATGACAGAAAACTACAATATTCTATTGAGAGAAATTAGAGAAGGCTTAAATAGAGAAATACATCATGTTCATAGATGAGAAGATACAATATTGTTAAAATGTTGATTCTCTACAAGTTGTTTTACAGATTCAATGTATCCCAATTAAAATCTCAACAGAAACTGTGTTGACAATTGACAAGCGAGTTCTGAAACATGTATGAAAGAACAAAAGATGAAAACTGTGAAGTCAAAAATTTTGGAGAATTTGCACTACTGGACATCAAGACATTATTGGCTCAGCACTTTGGCTCACGCCTGTAATCCCAGCACTTTGGGATGCCAAGGCAGGCGGATCATTTGAGGTCAGGAGTTCCAGACCAGCCTTGTCAACCTGGTGAAAACCCGTTTCTACCAAAAAAACAAAAATTAGCCAGGCAGGGTGGCACATGCCTGTAATCCCAGCTACTCAGGAGGCTGAGGCGGAAGAACCATTTGAACCCAGAAAGCGGAGGTTGCCAGGAGCCAAGATGGTGCCACTGCACTCCAGCCCTGGGCGACAGAGTGAGACTCCATTAAAAAAAATAAATAAAAAATAAAGGAAAAGAAAAAGAAAAAAACTTATTATTAAAGTACAATAATTATGTTCTATTCCAATCCCTATATAGTCAGTCATCTGTTTTATGCAAAGATTCTGCTGCAAAATGGAGGAAAAGATGTCCTTTTAAGAAAATGATGCTGAATCAAATCAGTATCTGATATATTAATAGTTTGGATGTTTATCTTCTCCAAATCTCATGTTAAAATGTGATTCCCAGTGTTGGAGGTGGGGCTTAGTGAGAGGTGTTTGGGTTATGGGGGTGGATCCATCATGAATGGCTTGGTCCCCTCCCCATAGAATGAGTTCATACAAGATCTTTGTTTAGAAAGGAGCCTGCCACCTCCCACTCTCTCTCTCTTGACTCTTCTCTCACCATGTGACCTGCTGGCTCCCGTTTGCCTTCTGTCATGAATGTAAGCTTCCTGAGGCCCTCACCAAAAGCAGATGTCAGCATTATGCTTCATATGAAGCCTACATAACCATAAACAAAGATCATTTTTCTTTATAAATTACCCACTCTCAGGTATTCCTTTATAGCAACAAAAGTGGACTAACAGTATCAATATAGGAAAAGTATGCATTTCAGTAGTTATCTTAAGCCACATATAAAAATCCATTCCAGGCCAGGCATGGTGGCTCACGCCTGTAATCCCAGCACTTTGGGAGGCCAAGGTGGGTGGATCACGAGGTCAGGAGATCGACACCATCCTGCCTAACATGGTGAAACCCCGTCTCTACTAAAAATACAAAAAAAATTAGCCTGGCATGGTGGCATGTGCCTATAGTCCCAGCTACTTGGGCGGCTAGGACCGGAACCCAGGAGGAGGAGCTTGCAGTGAGTTGAGATCACGCCATTGCACTCCAGCCTCGGCGACAGAGTGAGACTCCGTCTCAAAAAAAAAAAAAAAAATCCACTTCAGATAGATTGTAGAACTAAATTTGAATGATAAACAATAAATCTTCTGTAAGATAAAATAGAAACAAATCTTCATGATTACGAGGTAGTATTTGGATGGCAAAGTAAAACAATATTCATATAGCTTATACCCTGAAGCCAGCTTGGGGCACCAGGCACTAGGGCAGCTAATGTAAGTTGTCACTAATATGCCAGCTCTCCTGGTTGGCCTGGGGCATAAATCAGACCTTCAACTCCTTCTGCTCCCACTAAGTCTCCTCTGTCAGTTTCTTAGAGGCATGAACCAAGTCCATGAGCATCTCCATGGCAAATACAGCAGAAAAGTCCAGATGAAACTGCCTCTACCTACCAAACTACTAAACTCAAAGCAAATAGCATATTTTTTAGGGACTTCAAGGATAAGAGCCACCAAGAAGGTGTAAAGGATGCAGTATGGTGATACTACCACAGCTGCATTCAACACACCCATTATTTTGGCCTGTGCAAAAGACAGATGGGACTTTGAAAATGACAGTGCATTAGTGTAAACTTAATCAGGTGGTGAAATCCATTGCAGTTGCTGGCCTAGTTGTAGTATCATTACTGGAACAAATCAACACACCCCTGGCGTCTGTAATCTGAAAATGCATCTATCTCTCTTTCTCTCTCTCTGCTCTTTGTGTGTGTGTGTTTGTGTGTGTGTGTGTGTGTGTGTGTGTGTGTAATGAACTTCAAGAACAACTTGCTTTTCCCTAACAGAGCCAGTATCATATTAAACCTCCAGTCCTGTGCCATAATCTTCTCCTCAGGGACTTCTACGGCATCTTCATTCTACATGGCATCATTACTCTGATAATCCATTACATTTATGATTCGCTGATTAGATCAGATGAGCAGAAAGTAACAACTGCTTTAGGCATCTTCTGAAGATATATGCAGGAGAGAAGAAAGTAAATAAATCCTACACAAATTTAGGGACCTACACCTCAGTGACATTTCTAGGGGCACAGAGGAATGGCATGATATTCTCAAAGTGAAAGATCAGTTGCTCCATGTGCACCCTTTTATCACTAAAAAAGAACCAAAATGTGTAGTGCACCACTTTAGAGTTTCCAGAGCCATAAACCTCACTTGGGCCTGCTATTATGACCAACTCTTTGAGCAACTTGATAATCTACCAATTTTGAGTGTGGCCAAGTCTTCAGCTGCCCTACTAGTTGGACCAGATGACCCTGAATATCCTCATGATGCTTCACACGTCTGTGACAGATGGGGTGCTTCATGGAGATGTTGACAAAACACTCTAGGAGGCTCACAGTACAACCATTTAAAATTTTGGATCAAAACTATGTCATCCTCTGCAAACAGCTATTATAGTTTTGAGGAACAACTTCTGTCTTGTTGCTGGGGCCAAGCAAAGAATGAATGTTTTATCCTAGGCTACCAAATTACCACATGGCCTTAGCTGCCTATCATGAAATGGTTGCTGTCTAACCATCAAACCAAAAAGTTGAACAGCACAGCAGCACTTCATATTCAAATGGCATGTAGGAAATTTAGCTCAGTCATATCCTAAAGGCAAATGTAAGTTGCATGAGCAAGTGGCCCACAGGCCATATTCCTGATCCAATGCCTCCTCTTTCTCAACCTGCCCTCATAGCCACATGGAGATTTCCCTATAGCTGGTTGACTAAAATAATATGGCTTCATTTAAAGATGGGAGCCCCTTACAGACCTATTTGGGGTGGCCTTGGAGGACAAGGGTGAAGGAAAGGCCTCCAGTGGACAAAACTTTGAGCAGTGAATCTGGCTGTTTGCTTTGCTTGGAAGAAGAAAGATAGGGCCAGAGTTGTGAATCTACACCACTAACGAACAATGGCTAAAAGATTAGATAAGTGGTCAGGGACTTGGAAGAAACATAATTGGAAAATTGGTTCTGTAACTGGGCACAGACTATGACAATATTTGCTCTTCATCTGAACACTTACAAAACAACAACCTCAAACAAGAGAATTTTAATGATCATTTAGACAAAATGACCCATTCTGTGAAGGTAAGTCAGCCACTTCTGTGCTTGTCATGAATGAGCTTCATGAACAAAGTGGTGATGTTTTAGGGCTAGAGTTTAAACTTGGGCTCAGAAACATAAACTATCACTCACCAAGGCCCATTTGGCTAAAGCCATTGCTGACCTACCATCAACAGGAACAAATGTTGAGCCCCCATTATTGCACCATTCACCAAGGAGATTGTTGAGGAACATGCTGCAGGTCGATTGCATCCAAGCTTGTCCAGCTTGCCTTATTTTGTTGTTGTTGTTGTTGTTGTTGTTCTGTTTTGTTTTGTTTTAGGATTTTAGCAGCTCGAAGCCATGGATTTAAGTTTCTGTCTCTAGTAATATGCAGAAAAGAAGGATGAAGAAGGGGCTTTACTGGCCAAACCAGAAACAGAAACTAAGAACCCACGACTGTATTCCTTCCCTTGGACACTCCTGCAAGACCATTCATAATGGAAGATGTAGCACTTTACTGTCACTGGAATAGATATTACTCTGAATATGGATCTACCTTCTTTGCCTGTAATCCTTCTGCCAAAACCATGGCTTCTGGCCACAATTGTGAATCTATGCCACTTAGTGGACAGTGGCTAACAGATTAGATAAGTGGACAGGGACTTGGAAGAAACATAATGAGAAAATTGGTTCTGTAACTGGGTGCAGACTATGACAATATTTGTTCTTCATGTGAACCCTTACCAAACAGCAACTTCCATATTATTCACTTCATACACCTTTGCTTCTGACCAAGGGACAGTCTTGTATTTATGCAACTCACTGGTCTTCCAATGTTTCCTATCACTCTGAAGCAGTGGTATGATAGAACAGTGCAATAACTCAGTTATGGCACCAACTGGGTAAGAACACCTTATGAGGCTGAGATAATGTCCTCCAGGAGGCAGTATATGCTCTAACTCAGCAACTATACATAGTGCTGTTTCCCCATATCCAAATTTCATGAGTCCAAGGTCAACATAGTTGGAAATGAGAGGAACTCTTCTAACTATTAGCCCTGACATTCCCCTAGTTAAAATGTTGTTTGTTAACAAAACTTTGAATTCTGGTGGTCTCTAAACCAGATAACACTGTTCCATATTTGTGTAATTCAACATGGTAGCCACTAGCTACACGTGGCTATTGAACTCTTGAAAGATGGCTACTTCAACTCAGATAATATAATTAAAAATTGATTTAATTCAAAATAATTTAATTTAATATAAATAGCCACATATACCTAGTGACTATCATATTAGACTAATGTTTATCTCAAAGTCTACAGTTTTAAAAGATTAACACTTTAACCAGGAGATTGTAACATTTCCATTACACTAAAAGTTGAAATTGATAACTATCCATTTTAGGCTTCTAGGAGAATGATTCAACAGTTACTAGGCTGCCTGGAATAATGATTCCTGATTATCAAGGGGAAATTGTACTACTACATAGTGAGGATAAGGAAATATACTTGGAATGTGGAATATCCTTTGGGTGTCTCTTAGTACTCTCGTGTCCTGTCATTAAAATAAATGGAAAATTATACCCAACACAGGCAGGACTGTAAATTGCC
Organism: Nomascus leucogenys; assembly: GCF_006542625.1. Taxonomy (NCBI): domain Eukaryota; kingdom Metazoa; phylum Chordata; class Mammalia; order Primates; family Hylobatidae; genus Nomascus; species Nomascus leucogenys. Next base: position 126,870,509 of record NC_044402.1, read on the forward strand.
CAGCTCTTTCAGGAATAAATATTTGAATCACCATACCAGGAAAGGAATTGCAACCAGCTGAGTTCTTGCTTAGGGAAAAAATAATTATGGGACTGACATTGAGAAAACTGGATATTCACATGCAGAAGAATGAAATTGGATCCTTATCTCACATCCTATACAAATGTCAACTCAAAATCAATTAAAGACTTAGATGCAAGACCAAAAACCACTAGAAGAAAACATAGGGGTAAAACTACACAACATTGCTCTGAATAATTATTTTTTTGATTTGACTTCAGAAGTGCAGGCAACAAAATCAAAAATAGACCCAAATGGGATTACATTAAACTATAAAGCATCTGCACAGCAAAGGAAACAACAGCATGCAGAGACAACTTGTGGAATGAGAGAAAATATTCGTAAGCCATGCATTTAATAAAGAATTTATATCTGAAACATATAAGGAGCTCAAACAACTCAACAACAAGAAAACAAAAAAACTCAATTAAAAAATGGGCAAGGGACCTGAATAGATATTTCTCAAAAGAAAACATACAAATGATGAACAGAAATATGAAAAAATGGTTAACATCACAAATCATTAGGGAAATGCAAATTAAAACCACAATGAAATATCATCTCACAGCTGTCAGAATGGCTATTATCTAAAAGATGAAAGATAGCTAGTGTTGATGAGGATGTGGAGGAAAGGGAACTCTAGTACGCTATTGGTGGGAATGTAAATTAGTACAGCCACTATGGAAAACTGTGGCATTTCCACAAAAGACTAAAAATAGAACTATCAGAGGATCCAGCAATCTCACTTCTGGATATTGGTCCAAAACATTTGAAATCTGTTTGTCGAACAGATGTCTGCACTCTCATGTTCAAGGCAGCACTATCCATGATAGCCAAGTTATGGAATCAACAAAGTTGTCCATCAACAAATGAGCAAATAAAGAATAGGTAGTTTATATAAACAATGGAATACTAATCAGCCTTAAAAAGGAAAGAAATTTTGTCACTTTCAACAACATAAATGAATTTGGAGAACATTATGCTACCTGAAATAAACCAGGCACAGAAAGACAAACACTTTATGTAGGATCTCACTTTATGTAGGATCTAAAACAATGAAACTCTAGGAGCAAAGAATAGCATGATGGGGTTACAGAGGCTGGGGCCAGGGGGCAATGGGGCAATGATGGCCAAAGGGTACAAAATCTCAGACAGGAGGAATATAGGTTTTTTTAATAGTTCTATCACACAGTGTGGTAAATATAGTTAATAATATTGTACATTTCAAAATTGCTAAGGAAGTAAATTTCAAAAGTTTTCAAAAACATTTAAGTATTTGAGGTGATGAATGTGAACTAGCTTGATTTAATTATTCACACTGCATTCATGAGTCATAACATCACTTTGTACCCCATAAGTGTATATAAATTATAATTAACAATTACCATTTTAAAAAGAATGATACTGGTTCCAACTGTGTGGCTAGTTGTAGAAATGACTAGAGTAGCCATGGATATTCTTCTTTATTTGGATATGATGGTATTTGTATTTATATTAACTATTTTTTTCCTTTTTCTCTCCCAATTCTCTACCACCTACTATAAGGCATACTCATAGAAATTAAATTTAAATACAGGAGTTAAAAAATGAGAATTTGACTTAGCTAAAGGGATAAATAGTATAATCCAAAAATAGATTCAAGTATTTTATGTTCCCTTTTGAAGAGAAGGATAGCATATTTGGGGTTATATGAGAGATAGTTGCATTATGTTAGATAGAAATATAATTTTGCTTCTTTTTTTTTTTTAGGAATTAAGGATAGTTGAAAGAGAGCTGGAATGTAGTGGATTTTTCCTTTGTCTACGCAAATAATCTAGAACTGCATTTCATAGAAGTTCTTTCCGCATGTGATTCTTTGTTAGCGCTGGTTGGAAAAGACATTCCAAATGAGATTTAGAAGAGGCTCACCAGAGGCTCATAAGCTATCACTGAGTTTTTCTCAAAGGTTTCCGTTTTTCCCCAAGCATTCTAGTTCTGCCTTGTGAGTTCCAGTTTCTTATTGTTCTCTTTTAAAATCAACATTTCTTCCTGACTTCTGGTCTAGCTGATGTAGAATTATTTGAATTTTGATACTAGACGGGGACAGCATCCTCAATAGACAGTTCCACTGGTTTCCACAATTGAGTAAAGTTTAATCATGGTAATAAATCTCTTATTATATATTATTTATAGTGGCTTAAGGTTTCTGATGAAATCTCAACTGATGGAAAATTTTTGTCAATACCTGCTAAAGTGGAACCTATGCATGCCCTATAAATCAGCAGCTACATTCCTAAATATCCGCCCTTAGAAACAAGTACCTATGTGCACAAAAATACATAAACAAGAATGTTCATAGCTCTTTATCCATCATAGCCCCAAATTGGAAATAACCCAAATGTCTATCCACAGAGGAGGAATAAATCCAGCATGAGATAGCCACACATTACAATACATATCAGGGAGAAGGAGCGAGCTTGTTTCATACAACGACAAGAACAAAACTCAAGACATGCTATTGAGAAAAAGAAGCCTAACACAAAAGAATGCATATTTATAGGAAGTTCATTAATCAATTGTAATAAAACTCAGAAAAGTGGTTGCCTTCAGGAGGAGGCAATGACTAGATTCAGTATTGGGTGAGATCTGGAGGGGTGCTCACCAGCATTATCTAGGAACAGATAATTTCATCTGGGGGAATTACATAGGTATATTCACTTTGTAAAATGTTGTAAGTTGTAGACTTAAGATTTGTACATTCTACTATTTGTATATTTGTACAAAATGACTAGAAATAATATCTACCCATCTCATAATATGTGGAGATTAAATGACATAGCTCATGCTTACCATGATAAAATTTCAATAAATACTACATAGCATTACTTTGTTCTTACAAAAACTAGTAAATGAAGATGAAAAGAAAAATTTTCACTAGGCAACCTTACAATTAGGAAAAATGATAATTTTACACTAGAGAAAAAATTGGACCTAAAATTATAACATCAGAGGTGCAGTGTCCATTGTTTATATAAGATCACAACCTCACATTCTAATTTGAAAGGGTATTTTACAGCAAAGACAAGAACAGAGCAACTAGAGATTTATGCAGGAGGATGTCTCTCTGCCTGATCTCCATTGTTCTCAGCCACAGCTCACTCTATTTTCTGCAAAGAACTCTTAAAATAAATTGGGGGCGTATTTATTGTCTGATTTCTCCCATTAATATGTAAACTCCATGAGGACAGGTACCTTCTCTATGTTTTCTATTTTTTCCCAGAGCTACGGCTAATGACTATCACACAGTCAGTTCCCAAGTAAGTAAAGTGTGGTAAGTACAGTGATACACAGAGCTTGAATACCCATGACCTGAACATTAAAAGCCAGCACCTATGGCATGTGGGCCAGCTATCTTGATAGGGTTGGAATTCCCAACTTACCTCTCCCCTAGCTCCTTTCTTGTGGAAAGCCTGCCTGTCATAGTTAAGAGTTTCAGATCTGTAGAGTTCGAAGGGTGATTTTTTTCAAGGTCGACAATTTCTGAATTGACATTTCTGATACGGTTGCCCTTGTACTTTTCTTAATGAAATGACAACACCACAAATCCTTTCCAAAATGAAGTGGAAAATGAAGGTGAATAAATAAATAACTAATGAAGTGGCCACAGATCAACTAATTATGATCACAATATCAGAAAATACACGTTAATAAGAAGTGTGTGTCATTTTGCTTTGCATTTATTTATAATCTGGAAAATGTTGACAGGACATTCTTGTGTCATCAAAAAAATTTAATAATCAATGAGACATAATCACTATAAATAATTTAAAATCTATTAACTAAAAACAAAGATTTAACTGAGTTCTGCCAACGAGACTTGAGGCACTCAGACATCCCCACAGCAGATGGGAACTGTCAAAGCACATAAACATTCAAAGTTGCAAGACACGACATTCAGATGACAGAAACCAGAAGAATTCATGCAAATCAATGAGTCCAACACACCTTATTTAAAAGAGAAGATTTGACAGGCAAGAGAGAAAACCATTTTGAACCTTTGCTTTTGGAGATATCCCAGGTTTTAATTACAAAATGTCACCATTTCCTAAATGGAGATTTTTCTGCAGATAACCCTTTTAAAAATCTATTTAAAAACAGCCTTTCTTCTACTGATCTTGGTGTTAATGCTATGCCAAATTATGTTTTTTTCACTATTCAAAACTTCACTTTAATGGTATCCAATAACACAATAAGGCGACTATAAAATTTCCTTAAAAGATTTGGCCAATTTAATTTTAAGCTAATCTGTTTGGGATGGATTTTGTTTAATACATGCTTGTAGCTATAAGAATTATGAACATAAAGATGGCGATGTCTCTCCAGTTTCATTATAAGAGGAGCAGAAACGTATTTGGAATTCAGTGCTCAGGATGTATGACAATATACTTGCAGAGGAAGAATACTATTTTTACTCAGTTTATATATCCATTTGGTGTTCCTTGTTGAGAGATGATGATAGAGCCTTAGGGGAAGTGACAATACAAGCACCACCACTGGCAAATGAGATTTCCACTGAAAATGTCAATAAAATAACTGACATATACATGGCACTTGCTTATTTAAAGAATGCCTTCCTATGCATGAGTTAATTTGTTCTTGAAGTTAATCTAAGGAAGAGATTAAGAATATCTTTACTGGCCCCATTTACAACTGAAGAAACTGACAGTTGGGGAAGTTGCGAAACCAATTACAGACCACAATCACAGTTAACTCAATATCCAAGGACAAGAACCCTTTCAAGTTCAAATTTTTGTCTTTCCCACACATCATAGTGAGCGAAGAATCACATGGATCTTCTGAAAATAACATAGTATTTTAAAAGAAACTGCATTGATATTGATCATTGCATTTTCAATGTGCACCTTCTATACTTCTTTGTGTTAGGACCAGGAGATGCCATGGAGGAGAGACTCAGTCTCTATCCTGTATCTAAGTGGAAAGGTGATTTTTACGACCATCCCTCTAAAAAGTGACACCATGTAGTTCCTGGAAGAAGTGGAATATCTCAGCCCAGATCTCAAATTTGAGCAGGAGTTGGCCTGAAGTAGGGGCAGGATGTTCTAGGCACAGGAAATTGCACATACAAAAGCACAGAGACAAGAAAGTGTGACACAATCAAGTAACTGAAATAAATCCAGTTTGGTCTGAGTGTACTGAGAGACTGGGGTCACCAGGGGAACAAGCAGGTCACCAGGGGAACAAGCAGGCAATGGATCCCAGAGGACACCAGGGGAACAAGCAGGCAATGGATCCCAGAGGACCTTATACATCATTTTTAAAGTTTTAGACTTTAAGAGCGGTGGGAGCTTTGTAAGAGGTTTGAGCATTTCGTGTGTATTGACAACATTGTTTTAATGTTTGTTTGCATTTTTACAAATAGAAGACCTCTTTTGGAGCATGTTGGATCTTCTTTGGAAAGCTGCCAATGAGTAAGATTGCAAATGGCCAGATGGGCCTCAGAAAGAATACGATTTCTGATCCAAACTGATATAAATTTTATTCTCGAGATAATACAAATGCATACTGACATAATTGGCCTTAAGGAGAATTAATACTATAACAAGCCCATAGGTTTTGATAATGTAATTGACCTATTTCTACTTGGGGTATCTTTTTGTACTCTACTTGGTTTTTCAGACTAAATGGTCTTGGTTATTGGAAATAACTTTAAATAATCTCCCAAATCTAGGCAAGATCCCCGGGCAATTAGAAGCTGAGATATTTGCATGCCAAACTGTAAGGTTCAGCATATGGTCCCAAATATTTGCATAAATAAAATCTTAAGATAGCATTTTCAGTGAGGTACTTTTATTTTTGTCTTTCATTCACAACACCTAAACAGTGTTTCTTTCAAACACAGATTATCTCCTTATACATTGTCCTGAAGTAATATTTTGTGTATGTTTTTTCTTATACAGAAAATACAGCTGGGTGTGGTGGCTCATGCCCCTAATCCCAACACTTTGGGAGCCTGAGGCGAGTGAATCACCTGAGATCAGGAGTTCAAGACCAGCCTGGCCAACATGGCAAAACCCTGTCTCTACTAAAAATACAAAAATTAGCTAGGCATGGTGGCCAGTGCCTGTAATATACCAGCTACTAGGGAGACTGAGGCAGAAGAATCGCTGGTACCCGGGAAGCAGAGGTTGCAGTGAGCAGAGATCGTACCACTGTACGCCATCCTGGGCAACAGAGTGAGCCTCCATCCCCCCCAGAAAAAACATATTGGGTGTTAAAAATAGAAATGTGCAAAAAGAAAAAGTAAAATATCTCACACTAGGCAAATATCTTAACTTGTTGATTGTTTTACAAAAATAAACTCATATCCCATATACAGATTTATAGTGTTTTTTAATATTTTTCCATTTAATTACATCTCATGAAGCTTTTTAATGTGATTATTCATCTGAATACATTTTAATGAGTGTAGCTTCCCATCTTATGAATGAAACTTCTTAACCAACTCCGCATTGCTAGACATTTAGGTTTCTTTTATTTTTTTAATTATAAACAACACTGTAATGTATGATGTATGATTAACTAACATCTAGTGGCATAATAAAAGTAAAAATATGCTAGCCATGGCATAATAAAAGTAAAAATATGCTAGCCACCATATATATATACACATACATACACACACATATATATACACATGTATGTAACATACACACACACACACATATATATACATATATATATTTTTTTCTTCTTCTTCTTTTTTGAGATGGTGTCTTATTCTGTCACCCAGGCTAGAGTGCAGCGGCACAATCTGCAGCCTCTACCTCCCGGGCTCAAGTGATTCACCACCAAATAATGTATTTATCAGCCCCAAATTTTTCTGCCTTTTCCACATTAATGTGACAAAAGCAAAGAAGTATCTTTTGGCCATCATATGCCTAAATAAAGGGATTAATATAGCATATATTTAGTTATTTTAAGAAATCATATTTATCTACACTCCAAGGTCATTAGAGAACAGGACAAAACTGTCAGTCTGCATGAATTTATGTGACTGCCATAAACAATCAATGCAAGCAACATAACCTTTAACATTGCTTATGGAGCTAAGTAAATAGCCTTAAGAAAGAAGTTTTTAAAAATATATATAGTCGCTTAGTTTCCAGCATAGAACATCTTGAGCTTCAAGGCAGGTAAGAAATTTTCCTTAAAAGATTACCCTGAGGCCAGGCACAGTGGGTCACGCCTGTAATCCCAGCACTTTGGGAGGCCAAGGCTGGTGGATCACCTGAGGTCAGGAGTTTGAGACCTGCCTGGCCAAACTGATGAAACCCCATCTCCACCAAAAATACAAAAATTAACTGGGCATGGTGGTGGATGCCTGTAATCATAGCTATTCTGGAGGCTGAGGCATGAGAATTGCATGAACCTGGGAGGCTGAGGTTGCAGTGAGCCGAGATCGTGCCACTGCACTCCAGCCTGGGTGACAGAGTGAGACTTTGTCTCAAAAAAAAAAAAAGAAAGAAAGAAAACACACACACACACACACACACACACACACACAGCTAGAAGAGTAATTTAGCATTCTGAATTTGATCTAACTGGATGTCCTCGTTCTCGGCTGGAGTCCATACTAGCCTCTCCCAGTAGAGAAACTTGGTCAGTGGTCACAACGGCAGACATCTGCAGATCATTGTGGTGATCTAGAAATACTGGTTTCCTACCTGAAAAGTTAAAATATTGAGCCTTATAACCTTGACCAAATTTAGTGTCCCAGTTTTTTAGAGTCTGGCCTCTGAAATCAGACCACCTGTATTTGAATCAGAAGTCTACCTCTTGCAATCTGTTTGAATTTTTGAACAAGTTATTTGGACCTCAGTTTCCACAGGAGACTAAGCAGTTGATGGGAGGTTTAAACAAAGTAATCAGTATAAATCACTTAGTTCAATATCTGCCTCACAGAGCATACTTGGCAAATGTGAGGTACTGAGTTCTCAAATTTGTAAACGTAAATAGAGTAAGAAAAACAAATGCCAACTCCCTATCAAGACAATGTCTTATTTGTCTCACTTGTTACCCAGTTCAAAACGAAGTGGAGACAAGATCTTAAAACAGCTTGGTATGTCAAATCTTATTTAAAAGTGGAGGAGAAAGTAGAAAGATAAGAGGAGAAAAAAGGGGAGCAGGAGGAAGGATGGGAAGGGGAGGAAGAGCAAATGCATTCTAGAATATACATTTGCACTTAGATATACAGATTACAAATTCATATATTAAAAAGGAATAAATTATAGCTATTGAAATGCCACTGATAGAAGAAATGTCTAATATCCTGAGACATCAGAGCATACAAAGTTATTTTCTTCTGGAAAACAGAATACCAACTTGAAGGTGATCTCTGTAACTTAACATTTCTGGGCGTTATTCTTGTCATTTGAAGAGTGAGAAATTTAAGTAGCATTTTTTTTAAAAAATGGTTATCAAAAATGCCTATGATTTAATGAAACAATATTAAATATGATAAATTCCAATAAAAGCAAAGAAATTGGAACTCCTTTAGGAAATTCTTCACTATAAGAAGGTTTACTTAAAGGAAGATAATAACAAGCATTTTTCCTTCTGCTTGTATAAAGATCACTGAAGCTAAGGAAAGCATCAACTTAAAAGAAAATGTATTTTCAAGGGGAAATGGCAGGGTGTTATAAGGAAATGAGAAAATGTGATATAATTTCACATCTGAAAACAGGCTATATTCACAACAAATTGATTTTAACTTATTTTAAACATGTTTATGGGTCTTTTATTATAAAAAGAAATGCATTATCATTGCAAACAAAACTACTTGAAAGTGAAAAATACGACACTTCAGTGATATAATTAAGAATTCTAAACTACTATAAATATCAAACCATTAATAATTTTCACTTGTAATAATTAAACTGGGATGGAATGGCACATTCCTGTGTCTATGTATTGAAAAACTGCTCGTGTCTAAATTTAAGGTATGTATTGAAAAATTAAAATCATCTATGGCCCCACCGTCTACAGATAATCACTAGTAACAGGTTTGTATATCTCCTGCCCAAGCTTACTCATTCTCTCTCTTTCTCTAACATTTTTGGGGGTCTGTAAATTGTTAAGCATTGTTTTTTCATGTAATCTTTGAACTCCAAAGGAAAAGATTAGCTTAGGGAGTAAAGGACATTTGAAATAAAGAATAGGGGATCTTTCAGAAAACCCAAAGATGAGAGAAGAGCTGGGCATCAAGAAATACCAGCATCAAGAAGAAGAGATGCTGGGAAAACCACTGTCTTCCGTTACGCTCTTCTCTCTTTCTCTGGGGCCACTGAGCCTAATGTCTGCTTCTTTCTGCACATTTGCTTGTCACTACTCTCATGGTTTTGGCTTTCTCACAGTTCGCTCTCGTAACTATTTCAGATAAACTAGCACCTCTTACCCCAATTCCATATTCTCAGAAGGGAGAATCTCTTTGACTGCATTTGTATTAGGAATTGAGAATAACATGCTGCAGTTCTCAAGCAAAGAAGCATCTGGTCTTGGCAGGCACTGCAGCATTAGTCCGTTGTACCATGAACATCTTCTATATGAATAAATGAAAATCTACTAATCTACATCATTGATTGATTCTATTTTATTATTATTGTGTGTGTGTGTGTGTGAGTGAGACAAGGTCTGGCTCTGTGGCCCAGGCTGGAGTGCAGTGTCGTAATCACTGCAGCCTCAACTTCCTGGGCTCAAGTGTTCCTCCCGCCTCAGCCTCCCAAGTAGCTGGGACTACAGTCGTGGCGCTACCACACCTGGCTAATTTTTATATGTTTTGTAGAGACAGGGTTGTTCCACGTTGCTCAGGCTGGTCTCAAACTTCCTGAGCTCAAGCGATCTGCCTGCCTCGGCCTCCCAAAGTGCTGAGTTTACAGACATTGTCTGCTGTGCCCAGCATTTTTTTTTTTTTTAATGTTAGCGTCATGGCAGAATAATTGACAAAAATAACTCACATGCATTTAAGGTGTACAACATTTTAACAGTTGTGTTTTGTATTCCAAAACATTGGTAATACATTTTGAACACTTTTATCGATGAACACATACACTATTTCTAATTTTTAAAATTAAAACTATGTTGTATAAAAATTAATGTATATGGAGACTTCTGCTCCTATTTATTTTTCCCCAGCTTTATTGAGTTATAATTGACATAGATTAGACAAATTGAACGTGTATGACACTTTGATATTCATATGTAATGTGATATGATTATGACAATCAAGTTAGTTAACACGTCTAATACCTCATTGTTACCACTGGGGGAAGGGGGTAGGTGGTAAGAACATTTAAGATCTACTCTGAACAAATTTGAAGTGTACAATACAGTATTGTTAACTACAGTCACAGTGCTGAATACTGGATCCCGAGAACGTTTTCGTCTTAATGACTGAAAGATTGTGCCTTTGACCAACATCTCCCATTCTCCCCAGCTCCCCAGCACCTGGCATTCTATTGTTTCTATGAGTTCAACTTCTTCTGATTCCACATATAAGCGAGATCATTTTTTTCCTTGTCTAACTTATTTCACTTAGCACAAAACCCTCAAGTTTTATCCATATTGTCAAAAGTGGTAGGATTTCATTCTTTTGCATGGCTAAATAATATTCTGTTGTTTATATGTTACTATATATCCTTAGGAAAGAGGAATATTATAGATATAATTGTTAAGCTAACATGAAGTCATACTGGAGCAGAGTGAGCCCTAATCCCATATGGCTGGTGTCCTTATAAAAGAGAGGAATTTGGATACAAACATGCACACACGAAAAATGCCATGGAGAAATGAAGGCAGAGATCAGGGTGATGCTTCTACAAGCAAAGTAACACTGAAATTACCAGAAATTTACCAGAAGCTAGGGGAGATGTGTTTAACAGTTTCTGCCTCTCAGCCCTCAGAAGGACCAACCCTGCTGACACCATGATCTCAGACTTTCAGTCTCCAGAATTATGACACAATAAATTTCTGTTGTTTAAGATACCCAGTTTTTGTGACTTTATTACTGTAGTCCTAGCAAACTGATGCAAGATTCTGCCATGTTGGTACAAACATCCATAGTTTATGTGAAAGTTAATATTGAGTGTCAACTTGATTGGATTGAAAGATGCAAATATTTGCAAATCAAATACTGGGTAGAGGACTTGTTTTCAGAAAACATAAAGAATTTTCAAAACTCAACAATAAGAAAGCAAATAACCAAACCACAGTGGTGCGATCTCGGCTCATTGCAACCTCTGCCTCCCGGGTTCAAGTGATTCTCCTGCCTCAGTATTGTTCCTGGGTGTGTCTGTGAAGGTGTTGCCAAAGGAGATTAACATTTGAGTCAGTGGACTGGGAGAGGCAGACCCACCCTCAGTATGGGTTGGCACCATCTAATCAGCTGCCAGTGCATCTAGAATAAAGCAGGAGGAAGAAGTTGGAAAGAGCAGACTTGCTGAGTCCTCCGGTCTTCAACTTTCTCTCATGCTGGATGCTCTCTGCTTGGGAACATCAGACTCCAAGTTCTTCAGCTTTTGGACTCTTGGACTTACACTAGGGGTTTGCCAGGGGCTCACGGGCCTTTGGCCACAGACTAAAGGCTGCACTGTTGGCTTCCCTACCTTAGAGGTTTTGCAACTCGGACTGATCCACCACTGGCTTCCTTGCTCCTCAACTTGCAGATGGCCTAATGTATAACTTTACCTTGTGACCATGTGAATCAGTTCTCTTTAATAAACTCCCTTTCATATATACATATATCCTATTAATTCTGTCCCTCTAGAGAGCCCTGCTAATACAGTTTGTTTCTTTTTATTACTGAGTTTTATTCCATTGTATATCTATACAATGCTCATCCATTCACCAACTGAGGGCATTTTGGTTGCTTCCAGTTTGGGGTGATCACAAAAAAAAGCTATAATAAACATTTGAGTTCAGATTTTTTATATGAACATAATTTTTCACTTCCTTTAAATAATTAGGAGTAGGATTTCTGGGGTATATGGCAAGTGGATATTTAAAAGTACAAGAAACTACCAAACTATTTGCTAAATAAGCTTCCCCATTTTGCATTCATACCAGCAGTATATTTTACTTTGCATCTTTGCCAGAATTTGGCACTACCATTTTGTTTTGTTTTTTACTATCATTGCGAATGCAGAAGGGTAGCCCCTTGTGGTTTTCATTTGCTTTTCTATAATTATTAATGATGCTGTACATCCTATCATGTGCTTATTTGCCATTCTTTTATTTTCTTTAGTGAAGAGTTGATTGGATCTCTTGCCCATTCCTTTATTTGGTTATTTGCTTTCTTATTGTTGAGTTTTGAAAGTTCTTTATATTTTCTGAAAACAAGTCCTCTATCCAATATTTGATTTGCAAACATTTTCTGACAGTCTGTGGTATGCCTTTTCCATTTGCTTTCTTTTTTTAACTTTTATTTTTAAGTTCAGGGATCCATATACAGGTTTTTTATGCAGGTAAATTTGTGTCATGGGGTTTTGTTGTACAGATTATTTCATCACCCTGGTATTAATCCTAGTACCCATTAGTTACTTTTCCTGATCATCTTCTTCCATCCATCACCCTCTGATAGGTCCCCGTGTGTGTTGTCCTTCTCTATGTGTCCTTCTTTTCTTTTCTTTTCTCTTTTCTTTCTCTTTCTCTTTCTGTTTCTCTCTCTCTCTCTTTCTTTCTTTTGACAGAGTCTTACTTGTTGCCCAGGCTGGAGTACAGTAACGTGATCTCAGCTCACTGCAATCTCCACCACCCGGGTTCAAGTGATTCTCCTGCCTCAGCCTCCCGAGTAGCTGGGATTACAGGCATTTGCCATCAAGCCTGGCTAATTTTTGTATTTTTCGCAGAGACAGGGTTTCACCATGTTGGCCAGGCTGGCCTCGAACTCCTGACCGCAGGTGATCTGCCTGCCTTGGCCTCCCAAAGTGCTGAGATTACAAGATGAGCCACTGTGCCTGGCCGTGTCCATGTTTTCTTAACAATGTCTTCCAGAAAACAGAAGACTTTGTTCATAATTTAATAAAGTTCAGTTTATCGACGTTTCCTTTATGAACCGTTCTTTTGGTTCATAGGCTAAGAAATCTTTGCCTAATTTAAGATGAGAAAGATTATTCTCATGTGTTTTCTTGCAGAAGCTTTATAATTTTTGGCTTTATATTTAGGAATATCCATTTGGAGTTAATATTTTATATGGTAAAAGATATAATTTTAAAAATTTTCAAAAAATACTTCTGGTTTGGGATTTTGTTTTGATTTGCATTTAGATATCCAATTGTTTCAGCACTATTTCTTGATTGGCTAAATCTTTAGTTGCTATAGGCTTCTTTTAATGCCTTTATCTGGTTGTGCTATTAGGCCAATGCTGGCCTCATAAAATAAGTTGGAAAGTGTTCCTTCTTTTTTAACTTTCTGGTGAAGTTTGTGTAAAATTGGCATTTTTTCTTCTTAAATGTTTGAAAAAAATCACCAGTAAATCTGTATGCACCTGAAGTTTCCTTTGTGGGAAGGTTTTGAACCACAGAATCAGTTTCTTTAATAGATACAGACTGTTCATGAATCTACACATATCTGTGTCTATATATATCATCTGTTTATTTATATGTATATCTATATCATCTTGCAGAGCTTTAGTAGTTTCAGTTTTTCAAAGAATTTGTCTATTTCACCTAAATTGTAGAAATTGACATAAATTTATTTGTAACATTTCCCTATTTTCCTTTTATAATATGTGTAAGTTCTACAGAGGTCTTTCCTCTGTTATTCTTGATATTGACAATTTGTGTCTTATCTTTTTTTTCCTGGTTAGTCTAACTAAAGATTTATAAGAGTATCAGCATTTGGTGTTATTGATTTTTCTCTATTGTTATTCTTTTTCATATTTTAGGAGTTTCTGCTCTTATATTTATTATTTCCTTTGTTACACTTACTTTAGGTTCAATCTTCCCTTAATTTTCTAGTTTTTGAAGATGTTACAGGTTTTCAGGATTTTTATGTTATAAATTTCCCTCTGAGCAATGTTTTGGCTGCATAACAGAATTGCTTTTATATTGTTTTCATTTTTCATTCAGCTCAAAATATTTTCCAATCTCCTGTTTTATTTAGTTCTTCTTTAACTTTGCTGTAGGTTTCTTAATTCTCAGACTTTGGAGAATTTTTAAAGAGAATTTTCTGCTATTGATTGCTAAGTTTATAATCATCATAAAATTTATTTTGTATTACTTGAATACAGTTGTCCCCTTTTATCTGCAGTTTCACTTTCTGCAGTTTTATTTACCCATAGTCAACCATGGTCTGAAAATATTACAGAATTTTGACAGCAAAGAGAGAGACTACATTCACATAACTTTTATTACAGTCTATTGATATAATTGTTTTTTTATTATAATTTTTGTTAATCTCTTACTGTGCTCAATTTATAAATTAAACTTTATTATAGGTATATATACATAGGAAAAACACAGTGCATACAGGGTTTAGTACTATCTTCAGTGTTAGGCACCCACTGGGAGTCTTGGAACACATCCTCCATGAAGAAGGAGGGACTACTATACTTTTAAATTTACTAAAACTTGGCTGGGCATGGTGGCTCATGCCTGTAATCCCAGCACTTTGCGAGGTTGAGGCGGGAAGATCATGAGGTCAGGAGATCGAGACCCTCGTGGCTAACATGGTGAAACCCCGTCTCTACTAAAAATACAAAAAATTAGCTGGGCGTGGTGGTGAGTGCCAGTAGTCCCAGCTACTCAAGAGGCTGAGACGGGAGAATTGCTTGAACCCAGGAGGCAGAGGTTGCAGTGGGCCGAGATTGTGCCACTGCACTCCAGTCTGGGTGACGGAGCGAGATTCTATCTCAAAACAAATAAATAAATAAATAATTTTACTAAAACTTGCTTTGTAGCCTAGAATACGGTCTGTCTCGAAAAATGTTCTGTATGTAGTTGAAAAAAATGTGTACAATGCTGTATTGGGTAGGAGTAATAGTCTCTAAATGTCAATTAGATGAAATAGATGGTGACATTGTTGAAATCTTCCACATGTTTGCCAGTACATTTTTTGGTGTTCATTTTCTAGGGATTATTGAGAGACTGGTGTTATCTTTGGCTATATTTGTGAATTGCTTTATTTATTATTTCAGTTCTGACAGTTTTTGCTTTATGTGTTTAGAAGCTTGTTATTAGGTACATAAACATTCATGATTGGTATGTCCTCATGATTAACTGACCACTTTATTTTGAAGAAATGACTTTACTTATCTCTATTAAACTCTGCCCTGAAATCTACATTATATACTATTATGTTGGCATTCCAACTTTCTTTTCATTAGTGTTACTTTTAACTTACATGTGGCATTAATGTAAAGTCAGTTTCTTATAGGCAGCAAGTAGTTGAGTCTTGTTTTTTAATCCAATATGACAAATTGACAATCTATGTATTTTAAATGGGATGTTTAGGTCATTTACATATAATGTGATTATTGACACGGTTTTGTTTAAATCTACAATCCCATTTTTTTTGTTTCTTTTTTGTTCCATCTATTTTCTGTTTCCTTTTTTCCTCTTTTCCTACGTTCTTTAGGATTTAGTATCTTTTGTAATTTTATCTCCATGTTGGATTAATAGTCCTAACCTTGTGTGTGTGTGTGTGTGTGTGTGTGTGTGTGTGTGTGTGTGTGTGTTTAGTGCTCACTTTTAGGGTTTCTAGTATATATACATTTAATTTATTATGGTCTACCTTCCAATTATATTATATCACTTTATATACAACTGAATATTTCCATTTCACCTATCCCAGAGTTTTTGATATTATCATACATTTTAGTTCTGTATTTGTTATGAACTTTACAATATAATATCATTTTTACTTAAATCATTATTTTTGAATTTCAAAATAAAAAACAATCTTATATTTACCTGCATGCTTACTAATTTTGTGCTCTTTTCTTTTTTGTTAGATCAATATATCTACCCAATATAATTTTCCTTCTGTGAAAGACTTCCTTTTACATTCCTATAGTGCAGGTCTACTGGTAATTAATGTTTTTTATTTTTTTTGTATTCTAGAAATATATTTTATTTTATCTTAGTTTTTTGAAAGGCTTTATATAATATATAAAATTCTAGGTGGAAAATAATACCTCCTTTTAAAACTTTAAAAATATTTTTCCACTGTATTCTGGTTTGTATTGCTTCCTAAGAGAAATTGTCATCCTGATCTTTGTTTTACTATATATAGTGTGTCTTTTTTCTCTAGCTACTTTTAATAATTTTCTCTTTATTGTCGTTAGTAGGCTATTTGATTATGGCATGCCTTGCAGTTGCCTTAATTTTCCTGTGCTTTGTTTATTGAATTTCTTGGATAAATGTATTTCCACTCCTAATCAAATTTGGAGAAATTTTTAATTATTTCTTCAAATAGCCTTGTATTTTTTTAATATTCTCAAGACTTTTTTTCTAGGCTTCTCAAGTCATTTGTAAATAGTTTCCTGTTTTTGAAACCTGCCTCTAAGCTTTACAAGTGGGACCAGTAAATTCTTTAGTTCAGGCCTCATTTTTCCTCACTGCTTAGGCAAATACCATTTTCTAACATTCTACTCAATGCTCCATGTTTTACAAGGAGTTTCTATTCTGATTATTGAGAATATCAACTTTTAAAGGCTTGGTGTGAGCCTAAGATTGTTCCACCTGCTCTTTACAGGTAGTTCTTTCCCTGGCCTTGCTGGCTGCGGCAAATGCATGCACCAATTTCATTCAGCTGAAGACAGAGGAGGGAATCCTTGGCAGGTCTTTGTAGCTCATTTTCCCTTCATGCAACTTTCTGTTCACCATTACTCTGTCATGGGAACTCTAGCTCCTTGTCCTCTCCTACCTTTCAATGCTGTCTCCAAAATGCTGGTAACCAATAGATTTTTCTTGCATTCCCCTCCCTGGAAAATCTCAAGGCAATACTGGGGCAGTTGTAGGACCTAGCTTGCTTACTTTATCTTTCTCTAATGTTACAGAACTTCATTGCCTGTATTCCAATATCTGAATACTTATATTATATATATATATATATTTAAGTTTTTTCCTAAACAACTAAAAATGTGCTTAATACTGGTGGATAAATCTGGTCTCTTTTACTTTTGCTATAAGAAGTACAGACATTGACTTTAAAAATACCTTGCTGCATTCTGCAGAATCTATAATGTAGAAATTAAGGAGCTTTAACAATTGATTGCACACACCATTGCTGTGTAAAGGAAGCCACACACAAAAATTAGTTTCTTTTCTTAAAAACTTTTTGCACAGTCAAAAAATTTAGTAACCAAAAAACATTTGATTCAGTAAGTCTGTAAACATTCTTCATGTTAAATGTCTGTTTAGATTTTCAGAGAATCTTTGGGTCCCCAGGCTCGAAATTTAAAAATGAGATTATGTGACCATTTGCAATTCAAATAAAATAATATTACTTACAGGAACAAAGTCTGAAATCATCTGAATTTAAGAAATTACATGTAATCTTTTATGAGTGTAAGGCAATAAAATGATAGAATACAATTAGCTCAAATTTAAATACAGATATCATCTCTGCCTACAAATCATTTACATATATGTCAATTTTTGTATGTGCACTCCTAAAAGATTCAGCCTTCACAATCAAGATAAGTCATTTAGGAGATGTTGGGAAACATACAGATGCACAAGTGTTTTTCTGGTACATTTCCTCACCTTTTGGTTAGTAGTTTTCAGAAAAACTGCTATATTAGGTTTGTCCATAGGGTGATTATGGAGTCTCATAAATTGTGTTTAGGGGGTTTTTAGTTGAGTTGTTCTGAGAAAAATTTGAGATGGATAAGTGAAGCCAAGCTCTGGAGAGGAAAAAAAGGCAATTTTATCCAAATCTGGCACATTCTGAAGGTGGCTTGGGTTGAAAGTGAATCTAGCATATGTATCTGGCTATGAGATGTTTCATGTCAACCTTTCCTTGCTCACACACAAACTTCTTTGATCTATCCTGAAAAGTCTGTTAATGCCAACATCCCATATTGCTATATATAAAGTTTTGCAGGAACTACTGGTGAAAACATTACTCTAAATACAGTGGGTGCTATGTTTACCTAGACATAGATATGTGAATTATGTTTGATGATTCGGTGGTAGGCAACATACCAGGTTCAGAACTAAATCAGAACGATCATAAATTAGCTGTGCCCTATAAGCAAACAGAATGAATAAGTGAAAAATATCTATTACAAAATTACTTACAAACCAGAGGCCAACTTGGGAATCATACTATTGCAATGAGCATTTATTTCAACTCAGAGAATTAAGAGCTGTAAGAACTACAAGAAATGTATTATGATAGTGAACCTTAGTTAATAATGTCATTCATAGCAGCCAAGGTTGACAAACAGAAGTTTGCCCTCAAGAAGTATTTGATAATATGTCTTCTGTGTTTTCCTGTTTCCTGGCTAGAACTGGATATTCAATATGACTAATGCTTCTTTCATTTAAAAAAAAAAAAAAGACAGACTTGGAAATATTTACTCACTTCTTCAAGAATGTAGAAAACACTTAATGATAACATTTCTGTTAGCTGTGGTGGCAGAATTATGTATTTACATCTAACACTTTTTTTCTGTATAACAGGGATTACTTAATTACAGAGTACTCAAATCCAAGGAAATTAAAGTTATTTTAAAATCTGAAGAACATTTTGAAATGAAAGTTGTATTTACTGTTTCTGAAACATATATTAAATGTCAGAATTACCAACTTTTTAAGAATTTCATGTCTCATACACAATTTATATGTGTGTGTACGTGTGTGTGTATAGTAATTTTACCTTTAAAAATGTAATGAACGTATAACTTACAAGGCAAATTTTAAAAGACAGTGAACTGTTTAGTTCAAACAACTTAAGATCTGTTATGGCTATAATTATAACAGTGGAAAATTGGCAGTCTTTAAACTATGAACCTAACGTGCGTTGGTATAAATAATTACATGTTTATATAGCCCAATTGAACAAGGCTACTCTGGCAAAAGCCATTTCAAAATACAAAATTAAAAATTGAAACTATAAGTATACACAAGCAACTATAGTAATTAAAATCCACGTTAATTATAAATGATCCAGAAATATTCTTGAACAACAAACCTGTTGGACAACTACATGCCAATATATTTGTAGACATATATGGAGATAGTACTTGAAATCACAAGCATGTTTATAAGTGCTGGCTACTCTCTAAGTTTAT
This sequence comes from Nomascus leucogenys, assembly GCF_006542625.1. NCBI lineage: Eukaryota > Metazoa > Chordata > Mammalia > Primates > Hylobatidae > Nomascus > Nomascus leucogenys. The sequence continues at coordinate 126,889,863 of NC_044402.1, forward strand.
GAGATTACATGGTATTATGGTCTATTATTATATTACAATATGTGCTAGTTAATTTTTATATTACAATATGGATGTACATTTTGTAGTGCTGTAGAATTTACCAACCAGTTCCACATAGATTTTCTTATTCAATTCCCTTAACAAATCCACAAGCCAGCTTTTAACTTAGTTATTATTATGCCCTTTTCCAGTTGAGGAAACCTGAGCCTCTGAGAGGCTATGCATGCCTGCCACAGATTGTTGGATTACAGGTGGCGGAGGTTTGCTAGAATTCAGTCATCCAAGCCTATTATTTAATTAATAAAATATTTCAGACAAAGTACATAATTATATTGTACGGTTTTTATTGTCTAAAAACTGTGAACTGAATAGTAAAGAGGAAAGATCCTGCTTTATGAGCAGTTTCAATGAAGGCCCTGTTAGAAGGAATTTATTCATAATTTTCTGGTTGCATTCATCATAACACAATCTGAAAACTGATCTGAATTATAAAACATGCTTCTATTTTGTATGTGTTATGTATTTTTTTGTTAAAAACGTGTTGTTAAAAGTCAGGCATTGCTTTTAATTTAGGCGTAAAGAAGCAAAAATATCAATGGACAACCTCAGAAATAATCTAGAGTATTTTTTAAATGATGCCACTTTATATTCTGACACATCCAGCAGAAAAAGCAAAACAATTTGGGTTAAACAATTAGATGTGCCCTTTGTTTCCTTCTTTGAGCTTTACCTATTGAATTTGCCTGTGTTTTATGTACATACAACTCTAGACACGTGCTAAGACACAACCTTCTGACACTTTGCCAGAAACATGCAAATTAAAAACCTGAAATCTAATATGCAATAAATCAAAAATAAATGTGTCAGGGGATTTAGCACAGGCAGCCTATAAGGGGACACCTTCTTTTCTTAATATATAAAAGGCAAACATCATGGTCGAGGCATCTGCCAAACTGCCATGGAGAATGTATTCACTGCATTTGCTAAGCCAGGGGTACCAGGGCTGTCAGCAGAGAATGAAGGATGGGTACACCCAACTTTTAAGTCTATCTTGAGAAAGAAAGAAAGAAAGGGAACTTTCTCAGGACACACCAACGGGGTAAGTAAAAAAGGCTTTGGGAGATTTAAAAATAAAAGTTGAAATCCCCAGGAAAATGCTTCTCTTAGAGTTGCTAAAGACATCCAAATCTAGAGGTTTAGAGAGCCCTGAAGCTGGATTGGGTATGCTGAAATTAAAACCTAGAGGCTACCAAAAGGATTATCAGAATAAAACAATGCTTCTCAAAGCATGAGACAGGTTCCACTGCTAAGATATTATTATTTATTATTATTATCATTATTGTTATTTTCGAGACGGAGTTTCTTGTTGCCCAGGCTGGAGTGCAATGGTGCAATCTCGGCTCACTGCAACCTCCCCCCTCCTGGGTTCAAGCGATTGTCCGGCCTCAGCCTCCCAAGTAGCTGGGATTATACGTGCCCAAGCCACCATTCCTGGCTAATTTTTGTATTTTTAGTAGAGATGGGGTTTCGCCATGTTGGCCAGGCTGATCTCGAACTCCTGACCTCAGGTGATCAACCAGCCTCGGCCTCCCAAACTGTTGGGATTACAGGCGTGAGCAACTACGCCCAGCTAGGATATTATTCTAAGCGGCACACAGAAATGCTTACTTGTTGATTTTATTTCACTTGTTAAAAATTTGATTATACATTTAATGAATATCTATTAAAATATAACAAGCATATTAAACTTCTGTTTGAGGACTGCAAGGACGAAAATAAAAATTAAGTTTCAGAGAGTTACTTGTGGAAAGTAGTGAAAATAATGGTTTAAATAAGACATGGATTTGAAAAACAATGTTAAAGTTGGCACCCAGAGAACTAAGGTTGTGTTCATGCTGGAACAGAGAGGACAAGCATTTATAAAGCAATTGTCCCTCTTTACTTTGCTCTTCTTTCTCTGGAAATAGGGGATATTGAAGATCTTCCTTTGTCTTAATTCATCATGCTATTATTCCTTATCTTCACCAGCATGCCTCCCATTTTATACTCTGTTCTTGTCCCTCATACAGCCTCACCTCTACTGGAATGTAAGCTCCCACAGGGAGATAGTGTGTACCAAATATTTAGCACTTAATACATGGAAGAATGAATGAATAACTGCTTTATCCCCACACATTTCTGGACTTGAGACCCCTCCCTGCTCACAGGATCGGTATCAACTCTGCCCTTTAGATCAAAGTATTTCCCCCTCAAGTCACCTTTACCTTACTTTTGAATAAGAACTTCAAATTTTTTTCCTTTAGACTTACAACTGGATGTACACAAGTCCACTGTGGGATTAAGGATTGCAGAACTACATATAGGGTATGTGATGGCCTTCCCAAGGGTCCCCTTGTCATTGTATAGTGATGTGATTTGAAAAATCTTTTAATGCAGCAGGGTTGGCCTGATTAGCCTACAATTAGGCTAATCCTATCACCCTTTCCATAGTGATTGGATAGGGATGGGAAGGTCTATGTCAATGAGCAAAGGGCATTCCTCTTCCTACAAAGGTTGGTTCAGGAATAAGGAGATGACCCAGTTGCCAAAGGAGATGACAGGAGGTGTTTGCTTGAGATTTCTGAGAAAGAAGATAATTCTTACTCTGAGAAATCTGGGAATAATCACTTATTTCTCACTGGCTCCAGATATGTCCTGATATGAGTGTGGGCACCACTGTAACCATTGGGTTGCCAGCCTGAGGTTGGAGAGGCACACAGAACTGAGTGGAATCAGAGTCTGATGAAGAACAGGCTTGCTGGCTTGATCTCAACTCCTGTTTTGACCTCATCTAAACCTCCAGATCATGGCCTTAGCTTCAGTGAAACAATGATTTCGACACGTTCTGACATTTTTAAAAGGCTTTCGTTTTCTTTAACTTGGGGCAACATATTTATACAAGTTATAAATCTGTTACTATACAACCCACATTCTCTGTAGAGTTACTGAAAAAATTCCAAGACAGTAGAAAGTTATTACATCATTTACTTGGATAATCTTGTTTTGTTTATTTATTGCTTTTTACGTTTCCTTACTATAACAAGAAACTAAATAGTAATTAGTATTATTAATAACTAACCTTTATTGAACATTTGCTTTGTACCTGACAATCTGCTAATGATCACCACATTTAATCCTCCCAACAACCTTTCGAGTTAGGTGTGTCTTAGTCCATGTGTGTTGCTATAAAGGAATACCTGAAGCTGAGTATTCACTGGGAAGTTTATTTGGCTCACAGTTCTGCAGGTTGTATAGAGAGCATGGTGCCAGCATCTGCTTCTGTGAATGCCACAGGAAACTTCCACTCATGATGGAAAAGGAGCAGCCATCATGTGGTGAGAAAGGAAGGAAGAGAGAGAGAGAGGAGGGAGGTGCCAGACTGTTTTTGACAATCAGCTCTGGTGGGAATGAATAAAGCAAAAGCACTCATTCCCATGAGGACACCACCATGACATTCATCAGGAATCTGCCCTCATGAACAAAACATGTCCCACTAAGCCCCATCTCCAATATGGGGGATTAAATTAAAACATGAGATTTAAAGAGGACAAACATCCAAACTACATCAAGATCCCAAATTTATTCCCATTTCACAGATGAGAAAACGGAGGATTGGAATATTTAAATACTTTCTGGTCTAAGATGGAACATCATTGATGTGGCCAGGACATCTTTATGTTGAACAATTCGGATTACTAAGAGAAATCCTATGACATTTTCTATTAAAACTTGTGTTTACTCATCAGCAAATGTAAAAGAACAGAAATCACAACAAACTGTCTCTCAGACCACAGTGCAATCAAATTAGAACTCAGGATTATGAAACTCACTCAAAACCGCACAATTACATGGAAACTGAACAATCTGCTCCTGAATGACTACTGGGTAAATAATGAAATGAAGGCAGAAATAAAGATGTTCTTTGAAACCAATGAGAACAAAGACACAACATACCAGAATCTCTGGGACACATTTAAAGCAATGTGTAGAGGGAAATTTATAGCACTAAATACCCACAAAAGAAAGCAGGAAACATCTAAAATTGACACCCTACCATCACGATTAAAAGGACTGGAGAAGCAAGAGCAAACAAATTCAAAATCTAGCAGAAGGCAAGAAATAACTAAGATCAGAGAAGAACTGAAGGAGATAGAGACACAAAAAACCCTTCAAAAAAATCAACGAATCCAGGAGCTGGTTTTTTGAAAAGATCAACAAAGTACATAGACTGCTAGCAAGACTAATAAAGAAGAAAAGAGAGAACAATCAAATAGATGCAATAAAAAATGATAAAGAGGAGATATCAATCCCACAGAAATACAAACTACCATGAGAGAATACTATAAAGACCTCTATGCAAATATACTAGAAAATCTAGAAGAAATGGATAAATTCCTGGACACATACACCCTCCCAAGACTAAATCAGGAAGAAGTCAAATCTCTGAATAGACCAATAACAGGTTCTGAAATTGAGGCAATAATTATTAGCCTATCAAGCAAAAAAAGTCTAGGACCAGATGGATTCACAGCCAAATTCTACCAGAGTACAAAGAAGAGCTGGTACCATTCCTTCTGAAATGATTCCAATCAATAGAAAAAGACAGAATCTTCCCTAATTCATTTATTGAAGCCAGCATCATCCTGATACCAAAGCCTGGCAGAGACAAAACAACAAAAAAGAGAATTTTAGGCCAATATTCCTGATGAACATCAATGTGAAAATCCTCAGTAAAATACTGGCAAACCGAATCCAGCAGCACCTCAAAAAGCTTATCTACCATGATCAAGTCGGCTTCATCTTGGGATGCAAGACTGGTTCAGCATACACAAATCAATAAATGTAATCCATCACATACACAGAACCAACGACAAAAAACACATGATTATCTCAATAGATGCAGAAAATGCCTTTGATAAAATTCAACAGTGCTTCATGCTAAAAACTCTCAATAAACTAGGTATTGATGAAATGTATCTCAAAATAATAAGAGCTATTTATGACAAACACACAGCCAATATCATACTCAATGGGCAAAAACTGGAAGCATTCCCTTTGACAACTGGCACAAGACAAGGATGCCCTCTCTCACCACTCCTATTCAACATAAGGTTGGAAGCTCTGGCAACAGCAATCAGGCAAGAGAAAGAAATAAAGGGTATTCAATTAGGAAAAGAGGAAGTCAAATTGTCTGTTTGCGGATGACATGACTGTATATTTAGAACACCCCATTGTCTCAGCCCAAAATCTCCTTAAGCTGATAAGCAACTTCAGCAGCCTCAGGATACAAAATCAATGTGCAAATATCACAAGCATTCCTCTACACCAATAACAGAAAACAGAGAGCCAAATCATGAGTGAACTCTCATTCACAATTACTACAAAGTGAATAAAATACCTAGGAATCAACTTACAAGGGATGTGAAGGACCTCTTCAAGGAGAACTACAAACCACTGCTCAACTAAATAAAAGAGGACACAAACAAATGGAAGAACATTCCAGGCTCATGGATAGGAAGAATCAATATCGTGAAAATGGCCATACTGCCCAAGGTAAGTTATAGATTCAATGCTATCCCTGTGAAGCTACCACTGACTTTCTTCACAGAATTGGAAAAAACTACTTTAAAGTTCATACGGAAGCAAATAAAGAACCTGCATATCCAAGACAATCCTAAGCAAAAAGAACAAAGCTGGAAGCAACACGCTACCTGACTTCAAACTATACTACAAGGCTATAGTAAACAAAACAGCATGGTACTTGTACCAAAACAGAGATATAGACCAACGGAACAGAACAGAGACCTCAGAAATAACACCACACATCTACAACCATCTGATCTTTGACAAACCTGACAAAAACAAGAAATGGGGAAAGGATTCCCTATTTAATAAATGGTGCTGGGAAAACTGGCTAGCCATATGTAGAAAGCTGAAACTGGATCCCTTCCTTACACCTTATACAAACATTAACCCTAGATGGATTAGAGACTTAAATATACGGCCTAAAACCATAAAAACCCTAGAAGAAAACATAGGCAATACCATTCAGGACATAGGCATGGGCAAAGACTTCATGATTAAAACACCAAAAGCAATGGCAACAAAAGCCAAAATAGACAAATGGGATCTAATTAAACTAAAGAGCTTCTGCACAGTAGAAGAAACTATCATCAGAGTCAACAGGCAACCTATAGAATGGTAGAAAATTTTTGCAATCTACCCATCTGACAAAGGGCTAATATCCAGAATCTACAAAGAACTCAAACAAATTTACAAAAAACAAACAATCCCATCAAAAAGTGGGCAAAGGATATGAACAGACACTTCTCAGAAGAAGACATTTATGCAGCCAACAGACATATGAAAAAATGCTCATCATCACTGGTCGTCAGAGAAATGCAAATCAAAACAACAGTGAGATACCATCTCACGCCAGTTAGAATGGCAACAACAACAAATGCTAGAGAGGATGTAGAGAAACAGGAATGCTTTTACACTGTTGATAGGAGTATAAATTAGTTCAACCATTGTGGAAGACAGTGTGGCAATTTCTCAAGGATCTAGAACAAGAAATATCGTTTGATGGAGCGATCCCATTACTGGGTATATACCCAAAGGATTATAAATCATGCTACTACAAAGACACATGCACACTTATGTTTATTGTGGCACTATTCACAATAGCAAAGTCTTGGAACCAACCCAAATGTCCATCAATGATAGACTGGATTAAGAAATTGTGGCACATAAACACCATGGAATACTATGCAGCCATAAAAAGGATGAGTTCATGTTCTTTGCAGGGACATGGATGAAGCTGGAAACCATCATTCTCAACAAACTATCACAAGGATAGAAAACCAAACACCACATGTTCTCACTCATAGGTGGGAGTTGGACAATGAGAACACATGGACACAGGGTGGGGCACATCATACACTGCAGCCTATTGCGGGGTGGAGGGCTGTGGGAGGGATAGCATTAGGAGATACACCTAATGTAAAGGACAAGTTGATGTATGCAGCAAACCAACAGGCACATGTATACCTGTGTAACAAACCTGGACGTTGTGCACATGTACCCTAGAACTTAAAGTATAATAATAATTTAAACAAAAAAAACCTAGTGTTTATATTTTCCCAGCATGAATCATTGTTTGATTTTACTTCCTTGTTGCCTGCCTGCTTGGCTACCACAAGCATCAGAATTTTTAGAGGAAGAGGTTTGTCAGTTTATCTCAACACCTTGGCCAGTATCTAGCATAAGAAATGCTCAGTGAGTATGGACTGAATCAATGACTAATGAATTAATGAACAAAAGAAGAAACTTGCTGAAAGCTATGGAGGTAGTAAGGCTCACAGCTGACTCAAAGGCTAACACTGTTGAATGTTATGATAGCCATACAACTGTGGCATCTACTCTATGCTGACCACTTCCAGCAGAATGACATCAGCATTTTTATTAAGTGTACCAGATACTTCTCATGTTTAAAACCCCCAGCCATAGACTGAATCTTCACAATAGAGAAAATCATACAGCACCTGGGGAGCATGCACTATAAGTAGAGACTACCCAAAAGTTCAAATGGTTTAGTTTACTTTCTTGTGGATTTATGTTTCCTAGATTTTTCAGTTTTCCCAAACAATGCCTTAAAATCAGCTATTAATACAATTGTAATCCTACACCTTCCGTCTGTACAATACTCTGTAGCTTCTAAAGCACATCCATATGTATTCTCTAATCTAAGCCCATTACATTTCCTGCAACCAGAAAAACAGATACCAGTTTACATGCAGGGAGGATAAGACTCTGGAACTTGAAATGACTTGGTTCTTAGCACATAGACAGTAGCTGATCAGCTGTCCTGAGAGCCTACTCCTTACTCTTGTCTTATTTTTGGCAGCTTCTCCAGTTCCATCGAGGGTTGGAAAAACATCCTGTAAGCCAAATCTTCAAGACCACCTGCCCTAAGCAAATGTCGAGCTGACATATGAGAATTGAACCTGAGCAGAGGTAGCCATTACTATGGCAACTCCCTCTGATTCATGTTTGGCTGTAACCCCAGACATATTGCTTCCACCTAAAATTCTCCTCTAAAAACAAAAGTTGAAGCCATGGTGATGGAGAGAGAGATAGCTGCCAAGACAGTTGAGGGAGGGCTTTGCTCCTGTCCTTTATCATCCCTCAGCAAATACATGACCCAGGTCAGTGTCACCTGCCATCGCTACTCAACTAAAGGGTACAGCCAATTTAGGAAATATGTAGAGTAACTCTCCAACATGCTGGGATGCAATTCCTGCCATTATATCTGTTTCGAGTTTGCTTTAGGTTGATTCTCTTCTTTAATCTTTTTTTGCTTTCTTCGTATCTCCTCTTTCTCCCTACCTTCTCTCCTTTCTTTCCTTTTATTTATTTTCATTTTTTCATTTCTTTCTTACAGTGGAGCTCACTTTTAGTGGAACAAGATTTTCAGATGTATTAACTAATGGTTTATAAAATTGATAATCTATTCACTTGTGAGCGCCTATTTAAGTCTCAGAAACATACAAAATAAAACACTATCTTTTGTTACAGTGGAAAATTGGTTTATTTTAGAGGTATTTTAGATTGCATGTTATCATAGAAAATTAAACATTGGTTTAAAAACAAATTATTTACCTTATAAATTTTAACAAACAAACATGTCTCTAGATAAGCGTATCTCTCTTGGCTAAAACTATAATATATAATACCAATGAGAGAAAGTTTGCATTAAAAATAGGCATTATACATGTTCCTGTTAAGTCTTCAACACATCAAAATTATTATTTTTTTCCAACGATAAATAAGTAGTTAGAGGTCTTCAGGATTGGAAGTTTGAAAAATACTGTGCCAAAGCTTGTTCTAATTAACACTCTCAGCTCCTGTTAAATTTGATAGAAGTTAAAATGTGAAAATTGAAAGAGAGAATATATCCATAGAGCATTCTTACAAAGAGTAAAAGTGCCAAAGAAGAAATCATAGCTGTGCTATTTTTGATTTTTAAAAATATATTAGGCAGATTTGTTATTCCCCATCACCAAGGCACCTGACTACATTCAAAATGCTTAATGAAAAAATGAATCTCTGTTGTATTAACAAAAGAATTGTGTACAAGCATGTACTGTGGAAGAGATAAATTACTTTCAGAAAGTGCTGTCAAAGAGATTAATTCTGGCACAGATGTACATGTTGGCACTAGCTATAGTACAGGTATTGTATAATTCTTTCAAAATTGCTACCATTCTATTAAATAAATAAATGCCATTTTTAAAACGCTACAAATTTTGAGTAAGACTTTGAACGTTTCTAGCATAAAGAAATGACAATCATTTAAGGTGATAGATATCCCAATTGCATTGACTTGATCTTTACAAATTATATAAATATGTTAAATTATTGCATGCACCTCAAAAATATGTATATTTCAATAAAAAATAATGATAATAAATACTGGAAACAAAGGATGCATTTATCTGGTCATTTATTTTTAAATTCATAGGTTATTGTGCATTTATATAGTATGTGGTACCACTGTCTTACTGTTTTTATGGGCCAAAATGGACAATTATCAGCAATTCAGATGTTTCAACTTAATAAAAGGTCTATTATCAAGTAACATTAATGTTTATTAATTGTCCAATTAACATATATGACATAGGACAACCTTAGAAATCTAAATTGCAAAATAACGAGGCTTGAGTTACAATATTAAATGAGTTCCAACATAGAATAAAATATTATACTCTAGTTACAAATTCTTGTATCGGCTATTATCTACCTCTTGTTGTTGTTGTTGTTGTTGTTGTTTTTGCCTTATCCAATCAATTTCATTTGTGGGTCAAAACATTTATAGGTATCCATGTGATATCATGAACCTAATATTAGCTTTCTTTTAATCATGATGATGCTAGTTTCATATTGGTCATGTCTTCATAAAACTTTCATCTGTGTCTTATTCATATGATGATCTAATGAAAGTTTCCGTGGGGAAAGTTATAATTTATGAGTTGTACTTTGCATGAAATGTCTTTATTTAGTGATTTTACCTGCCTACTTTGGTGTTGTACAAAAGGAATCTACAGAAATTTATACTAGAAATGAGAGAACTAAAATCTTACCATTGGGCTACTGGAACAGATAAAACAACAGACATGGAAAAAAAAAAAAGGCATTGTAAGATAAGAACCCATCTTTCCACAACATTATGGAGGAAAAGAGATGTACTGGGTGTTCTCTGAAGCTCCCTCACCCACCCAAACTCTACCCTCTCTCCCACAGTGTTCCCTGGTTTCCTGTGGGGTTAAACCAATGGCAGGCAGAGACAAGAGGCTTAAAGATGGTAATGGGGGTGAAGGTGATGAAATTTCCCCTCCACACACACCCTGCTGCTAGTCCTATCCAGTCTTGATGCACATAGGCAGTGTCCTTTCTCCTCTATGTTCCAGCTTCAGGTGAGGGACCCATCTTCCATTGTTTTAACTCTTGTCAGATTCCAGTAACACTTTTCCCACCCCTTCATTCAGCCCTAATGATGATAATGGCCTCACAATACAACTAGTCCCTGGGTGCATCACCATCCCTTGTTGGTTTTCTTCCCCCTGCTCATGTCTCTGTAATTTAGATTCTAATTAGATTAAATACATAAAGGCACATTAACCCATGAATTTAAAAATAAATGAGCAGATAATTAATTTAGAGTTTAACTGAAAGTAAACTCTGGTGATGCTATTGGTTTTTTTAAAAGATCTTGATAACCACAAAAGCACAACACTTTTGTTAAAAGTTTCTGATACTATTTGTAATATTTACAATACAGTAAATAAGTAGGCAAATGAGCAAAAGATATATACACTAAAAATCAGACTTCACAAATAGTTATGAAGAGCTCTGGAAATTCCTTAATCGACCAACCAGGAAGACTTTAAAAGCAATGTTTTTATTGTATTAGTTATCAGACTGATTTTTTTGCAACAAGATAAATCAAGAAGTTATTACAAAGGGGAAATTTGATTGGAGTATCTTCATGCATTCAAAAATAACTAGTGATACAGCTATAAATAAGGCAAGTAATGCCTGGTCTCCCCTGTAAATAAAGCAGATAATGCCTGATCTCATCTTGCTAGCAAAATAGTCTATAAACAAATAATTACACAAAGAATTACATATATGTCAATTGTTGTATTACAAAATGGAAATATGAGACTATTTTGATTTGAAGGTAACAACTTTTAAGTGAGGAACTGAAACATGAATTATCTAGGTGAAGAGGCAGCTTAAAAAGCTGCCTAGGCAGGACAGGTCAGACATGCATGAAGGCTCCACGGTGTGAAGGAGCACAGAACAAGTGAAAAATTAAAAAGAGTCCAAGGTGACTATATTACAGAGAATACGGTCGGGAATGGTGATAAATTAGGTTGGCAAGAAGAATACAAATGATATAATTTCAATACCTGTAGTCTATGTTAAGGATTTTAAAGGTTTCTCTATGAGCAATGAGGAACTATCGAATAGTAGAAAAAGAATGACATGATAAAAGTTTGTTTTTGTAATGACAACTCTAACTGCTTAGAGAAGAAAAAAACAGAGGTAGAGATTGTTTCCCTCAGGATATGATCTCCACGGGATAAGAGGGAAACAAGTGAAAGACACTGTTGATTTAGAATACGATGTTACATATGAAGAGAGGTAAGCAAAATTGAAAGAATGGTGATTAATACAATGCAGATGCGGGGAGAGGGAGGTATTAAGGTTGATAACCAGAATTCTATATTGAGCAAAATGCTGGTTGATGGTGTCATTTATTGAGTTGGAGAATCCTAGGAGAAGATCAGGTTTGTGAAGAAAAATAAATAATTTGTTTTTGAAAATGTTGAGTTTGAAGCTATTAATACACGGGTCAAGTCAGCAGCTGAGTTTGAGGGATGAAAGGATAAAATCTTGCCTGGAATGAGCACTAGAGACAGAGGTCAAGCTTGGGATAGAAATGTTAGCATTTGAAAATTGGGTCTAAAAGAAAGAGATGGCAAAGGAGACTGTCAGGGAGTGACCACTGTGGTAAATGAAAATCAGAACATTCCGGTGTCAGTGAAGTCAAAGCAAGATACTGTTTGAAGGAAAACCAAATGCATTCAATGTGATTGGGATGTTACTTAGAAAATAATGAAAGATCATGTTTTAGATTTTGTGATACTGAGGTTGTAGGTGGCATTAGCATAGACAGTGTTGGAGTGGAAAAGTGGAGACAATGTGCCTGGACAACTCATAAGAAGTTTGAGTATGAAAGGAAGAAGCGTAAAAGGCAGGAGTAGGAAGAGATTCAAATCAAGGAAAGGCTTTTTTATTTTAAGATGAGAGAAGTGAATTTAGCTGAGATAAGAAAGGTCAGGTAGAGAGCCACAAGTTGAAGACACAGAAGACAAAAGATAAAATCTAGTGCAAGAGGAAGAGAAGGACATGAACAGAGTTGAAGGCACTGGGCTTGAATAAATAAATGTCTATCACTTTCATTTAGCAGGCAGGCAAATTTGGTTTCAGAAATTGAAAGCCTTTCTCCCTGATGACTTACAGTTCCTTTGCAAAGCAAGAAGCAGTTATCTACTGACAGTGGAAAGGGGAGGAAGCCTAGAGGTTTGACAATACTGTAGAATACTGAAATAGACATTTATGTTAAATGGAACCACAAGCCAGCTCAAAAAAAGTAGTAAGATTGACAAACAATTTTGAAGGTGCATGTAACACTGGTAATCATAAATTTAGAGGTATCAATCTGCTAAGTTTTACATAATAACTCTTCAACCAAGTACAGTGTGTCTGACAATGGAGCATGATTTGCTGGATGACAAAGAACATCTCATCTCTTGCTATATCTCCAAGAAACTTTGGGTATAGCCCTGTGTCTTAGTTAGCTCGGACTGCTAGAATAAAATACATTAAATTGGATAATTTGTAAACAACAGAAATTTATTGCTCACAGTTCTAGAGGCTGGGAAATCCAAGGTCAAGGCACCAGCAACCTTGAGAACCAATTAAATTTGTCACAAGGGATATGGGTGAGAAAAATAACCATGATTACACATTTTAGTAGTACAGTTCCTAAAAAAGTAGCATGCTGTTATTAATCTAGAACTAGAACATTTAGAGTAAACCTTTACATTTTTCAATTATATATATTGGAAGATTACATGTATTTTTAAATTCAGAAGTTACTCTGTGGAAAAAAATCTATAGACATGAAGAGGAGGTGAGAGAATCAAAGATCCAGGCTGGAAATCTGGATTCTGGGTCAGATTATCAATCATCCTGGTTTGTCCAGGCATAAGGAAGGTTCTGAGAATGTAGGGCTTTCAGCATTAAAATGGGCAAGTCCCTGGAAAACTAGGACACACTGGCCATCCACAGATGCAGATGATTTTGTTCATTCTTAACCAACACAGCCCACATGACATGGTTTGGCTGTGTCTCCACCCAAATCTCATCTTGAATTGTAGTTCCCATAATCCCCACGTGTCATAGAAGGGGCCCGTTTGGAGGTAATCAAATCATGGGGATGGTTACCTCCATGCTTTTCTTGTTATGGTGAGTTCTCATGAGATCTGATGGTTTTATAAGGGACTTTCCCCACCCCTTCACTCTGCACTTCTCTCTCCTACCACTATGTGAAGAAGGACTTGTTTTCTTCCCCTTCTGCCGTGATTATAATCTTCCCAAGGCCTCCCTAGCTGTACTGTGAGTCAATTAAACCTCTTTGCTTCATAAATTACCCAGTCTTGAATATGTCTTTATTAGCAGTGTGAGAGCGGACTAATACACAAAAAAAAACAGGTTCTGTCTGCACAATCAAATGTATGCCAAGGAACCATTTTAAGTAATAATGACTAAAATTTGTTGTAACTTTACTTTGTGATAGGCAGAGAGATGAACATTTTCACATGTGATACTGTCTTTAAATTTATCCTTGTTTTAAAAATCTTCCAGAACACATGAGGATGTTTGGGTTTGTACCAAAGACTGCTTAGTTAAAATGATGAGGACAAAGAGACAGTAGAGGATAGCATATTTCTAATTAAGGCTTGTCCTTTTTAAAAATTTTTTCAACTAACACAGCCTGGATCTCATGTATATTTTGAAAGACTCGCTATTAGTGTTCAAGTATGAACTGAACAACCATGTTTTGGGCTGTTATATGTGGATTTATACATCAGGTAAGAGTACAGATTGATGACTACTAATAACCTTTCCAATTCGATTTTCTATAAGCCTATGAATTTCTCAACATATACAAACTCTAAATTTTAAAATCATCATTTTTCAATTTTATACATAATGTAACCCCAGAATTAAGCCTTAACTGGCATTTATGAATTGGACTAGAGCACTGCATTTATTTCTACATTGTATTTATTTCGACAGAAGCAAGTATTTTAAGTGTTGGAAAGGCTTGGGAAGTCTGTAAAATGAGAGGAGCTGTTTTTTATCCCCAGATAAAATATGGATTTTCTTTTAAAGTAAGGCCAACAAAAAGGAGACATCATCTGTGAAATTTTAATATCAGGTATTCATCATTGTGCTTCAAAAGTATAAAGGCAACCCAGATGGATGATTCATTGGGACAGCATCACTGAAGGCAGTGAGGTCCAATACTGAATACACCTGCTGGAAGTAAAAGTGGAAGGGAAGACTTTTAAAAAATCTTATATTTCAGTATTATCCAGCAATATGACTATAAAAATATCTGGATACTTTTCCATATAGTCCAATTTGACTAAAGATGGAGAGTTCGACTTCATTTGATTTCAGTTTGTATGATGTGTCCACCCTTGACATCACCAAATTCACAATTCTAGCTGCAATATTTCAGTCAAATGGTATGATTCACTAAATAAAAGCAAACAGGGAGCTAAAAATTTTTTACTTAATCATTCAAAGATTAAACTCATCTATCACCCAGTGGAATAAATCACTTTATGCATGCAAATGTAGCTTTTATTTAAAAATTCTCAAAGAGAATTGAGTTTACATGAAGAAAAAAGATGGCAACTTTGATTAAACATCATCAAGAAAAACGCAACTTTTAAGAAGAGCAATGAGCCAAATTATTAGGAGTAGGAGGTGGGACAGGAGGAAGAGAGAAATTGATTTTAACTTCCAACTCTGATTTGACTGCTTTTTGGTCACTTACTACTTTTCACACCCCTTTCCTTTTCCTACTATATGGAAATTAGAAGGAAAAGACAATTAGGATGATAGGAGCAAAGAGACAAGGTGCTTTAGAGAAAGAAGGAGAAATAAAGTTAGAACCTTGTCCAGGAGCTCTCTCCCAACATGAAAAGTGAAAGAGCAATATTTTGTCCAAGGAAACTGGGCATTTCCTCAGCTTGTTCCTCCCTGGTTATTTTACTGCTAGCACTTCAGTCACCACTGTCACCATCTGGAGTCAGTCCATCACTTGGTTTCCCCCCCCCCAGGAATATGCTAAGCTATCAGGAAGTTCACCAGCAAGGCTCATCTGCCTCCCTCCATGTTGGATGTAGACCACTTGGAAAGCTGTGATAGAATTGCATTCTCGGGTTTTTCCTGAAAATTCTTCAAATTACAGTTTACCTGCATCTTCATCTCCTTTCCTTCCTTCAGATTATTGCAAAATCACCACATTTTCAGGAAAGTCTTCACTGACTGACCCATTTAAAATAGCAGCAACAGCCTGCACTCTGTGCTCTCCTACCTTGTTTTCTTCTCACACTCATCATCAGTTAACGTAGCATGTAGTTTATGTATTTGTCTTACCTATTATCAGACTCTCCCTACTCTACCCATTTCCATTAAAATCTGTGAAGCAGGAATTTTCTGCTCTTTTGTTCCCTGTTGTGTCTGCATTCCTGGTATGCAGTAGGCACTCCTTTGTCTTGATCACTATACCTGGTCACATCAAAATGTCCCACTTTGCCTCTACTTCTTTGAGGACAACATATAATATAATGGTTAATTTAGGGTTCATGTGACAGAAGGGCTTACTGTGGATTTGGAGGCTGAAGATGGGGGTTTGTATCATGGTCATACTACAACTTGAGCTTTGGACACAGATCCTCAGTTTCCTTTCCTGTAAAGTGAGAATTAAAATAATACTATTTTTCAGTGTTATTGTAAATAGTCAATAATTAGTGTGAAAAAAATGTATACAGTTGACTGTTGAACAACATGAGTTTGAAATATACAGGTCCACTTATATATGGACTTTCTTCTACCTCTGCCATTCCTAAGACAGCAAGACCAACCCCTCTCCTTTGTCTCCTCCTCCTCCTCCTCAGACTACTCAGCGTGAAGATGATGAAGATAAAGACCTTTATGATGATCTACTTTCACTTAATAAATAGCAAATATGTTTTCTCTTCTTTAGAATTTTCTTAATGTTTTCTTTTCTCCAGCTTATTGTGAGAATATAGTATGTAATACATAAAACCTACAAAATATATGTTAATAAGCTTTTTTAATGTTATCTGTAAGGCGTCTAATCAACAGTAGGCTATTAGTAGTTAAGTTTTCAGGGAGTCCAAAATTATACATGAATCTTCTACCATGCAAGGGGTTGGCACCCCCAACCCCTGTATTGTTTAAGGGTCAATTATTCATAGTAAAATATTAAAGAGATATTGATTATTACTATTTAACAAGAAAATCTGGCCAGTTTATCTGAATTAGCAAGGAGCAGAATGGGGCCTGAAAATGATATTAAGACATTTGTACTACCTGGACATAATCTATGTTAGTAATCGGCTAGACACATGAAATAATTTAAATGATTTACTTATATTTCCAGGTAGTTCCTTCTTGAGTCTCTAAGTTTAGAGACTTAGTTGGTCATTTTAGCTGAATTATAATAGCATCTATCTTTTCTACATGTTATGATGAACTAAAATAATCACAACCCTATATGCAGTATGCATTTTTCATATCATGCAACCTATTCTTTAGCAAAAACACTTAACTTTAAAATGTGAAGAAGGAAACCATTCTTCTCTTTGGTATGTTTATTTTCACTTGGGAAAATTGGTGTGGTAAGTTTATTGTTTGGAGAGAAAATTGTTGACTCCATAAAATAGCCTGCTTTTCATACCATTGGTATAGCACTTCATTTTAGAAATGTGGTTTTTTAACATTATAGGAGCATGAAAAGGAGGTAATTTTAGTAACCACTTAAGAATCACAAACTCAAAGGACATCTAAGAAGTGTTTAAGG
Organism: Nomascus leucogenys; assembly: GCF_006542625.1. NCBI lineage: Eukaryota > Metazoa > Chordata > Mammalia > Primates > Hylobatidae > Nomascus > Nomascus leucogenys. The sequence continues at coordinate 126,907,159 of NC_044402.1, forward strand.
AGCAAAAGAGGTGAAAATGAGAGGGGAATGGCTGGGGCTGGATATTTTTCCTTCTTATTTAAAGTCCTTCTGATTTCTCTTCTTTCTTGATTCAGATTCATTGTATAGTATTAATTCTGAGGCTAAGCAAAAATGTTTAGGCTGTAGGAAAAGCTGCAACAAGCTGATAGGCATATGTGTGTACACTCTTATACCTAACAAAAAATTCAGAGCCACTGGCTTTCACTAAACACAGTGATTACTCTTTAAGTCACTCCCTCAAAACCTAACACAAACCAAGAGTGTCTTGCTGGAGCTGATACCGCTGCCAATGACTGCATGTGTTCTTGCCTGATTCTTGCTATTATTTTAGTCGCTCTTCTTGCTTTGGGCACCCTTCTCAAAAAGCTGATAGAGGCTTCAAATTTCATCTGATTGTATTAATCTGACTGGATGTAGAATGGCTGAAAGAAAAGCAGCCATAGGTAACATAGAATACATAGAGGTCAACTGATGTAATTTGTTCACTTTACATAAAAGGAAACAGAGGTCCAAGGATTGGCTCAGGAAGTGAGAGATGAAGATGAAATGAAGTGTGAAGTCTCTACGCCAAGCTTAAAGATCTTTCCATATAATATTCTCCTCTACCTGAAGTGTTCTTTTTAAACTATTTGAATATTTTTAACTATTAGATTACAGCAACAAACCAATTCATTACATATCCATCAAATAATGTAAAGGCAAGCTACTGAATTAGAGCAATTGAGGCAGATGTTTATTTCTGAAATAGGAAATTACATGGGAAGTGTTTAGACCACTGGCTGGCATTCACTAGTTACTTTGTAAGTAATAATTCACATACATTTATTCAGCACTAAGATTCCCTGAGTAACGAGATCTGAGGTATTTGTGAACTATCTTAGAAGTGGACAACATGAATTACTTATACAGCCACATTAGCGCCTGTGACATTAGATAATCTATACAATTTCTGACTCAGTTTCTTCATCTATGAAAAGGGAAACCCAATATTAAATCAGTGTTGCACAATACTTAGAAATTAATGGATCCCCATAAATGGTGGTTGTCATCATTAAAATCTCTAGTATCCTCATCATGATAGCAGCTAATGACTCAGTGCTCTAATCCATCTTTGAGAAGCTGAGGTAGTCTGAGATTGATTACTATCTGGCTTCTCATGAGCTCTTAGCACAGGCAAAGATTCTGTTTTCCTGACCCTCTGGAAGTTAAGCTTGGCCATGGAACTTTCCTCTGGCCACTGACATAGGGGCAGAAGTGATTCATGTCATTCCTGGGTGGAAGCACATAAGAACCACTGCATGATTCTTTACCCTCCCTTTCTTCTGAAGTGTTGACAGCCATTCTGTGTGTTCACAGCTTACATCAGCCTCGGCCCCTCAGCAAGAACCGTGTGGAGCAGAGCACCCTGCCAATGCAAAATGGACATGTATCATGAGCAAAAACAAGCCTGTCTTGTTTTCTTCCTCTGAAATTTATTTTCTTTTATTGCACTTTAACCTGGACTATTGTGATTAACACAAGAAGAAATTTCAAAGTTAAGTCTTCACAACTATTTACCCAATATCACCCACGTAAATCATTACTATTGAACTTTTGCTACAATTCCATGTAACATTAAATCTGCCCCTTAAATAAATTGATGAATTCATTCCATAATATTTTCTGAGAGCACCTGTGTATACAGCACTCCATATTCCCTAAACTGTAAGACAGTGACTTACATATGGCAGCCATCCAATAGATGCTTGTTACATTGAATTGTTGAATTGAAGTAGGTCATGCCATGAATACTTCAAAGACTACATATTATTCTGTTTCATTTAGGATAACTCTTAGCCAGATCTTGAGATCTAGAAAAAGGAGACAGACATCTAACAACCTGCAATGGTTAGGCACAGTTGCACCTGTAAACAGAAAGGTGCCACTGATGTCATCAGAATTCCCCTTTGTAAATTTGAGGTCTATAGATGGTTGGGCTGAATTCAAAGTTAACATAGAAAATTATATAAGGCAGATAAATCTTAGAACAAAGTTTTCAATTTATGTTTAACTCTTTCCTGACCCTCTATGTCACTTTCTACCTTCCTAGTCTTCCTCAAACTCTGGATATGTATGTAGTGGATTTCATCTGTCAGCCACAGGGCACTGCCCTTGATTGTGGATTTGAATCCATGCAGTTCAGCCCCAGCATTGGCCAATCAAAAGTTTTTACTAACATGACCTACATGACTGATTCAGAAATAGTTAATTCAAGCAGAGTCAATCAGTCCTTGGATGCATGCTGTAAAAATTAGGAAAAAGAAATTATCTTGCTACTGGGGGGCTGAAGCCTAAGGCTTCAGCTGGCATCGTGCCACAGTGACACTATAGCTTGCCTAATGAGTCAACTAATGCATGGAAATACATTGTGTGTGTGTGTGTGTGTGTGTGAGAGAGAGAGAGAGAGAGAGAGAGAGAGAGAGAGAAAGAGAAAGAGAGAGACAGAGAGAGAGAGAGAGAGAGATTTTCAGTCTTCTCTCTCCTTTTCAGTCCACCAATTCATTTACCAAACTTGGAGATCTGAAGGTTTGCCAACTCTCCTTGCCCTACAATGTAAACCATTAAGTAATTTTTTCTGCAGTTCTCTTGAGAAGTAGGGTTACTCTTCCTGCTGCTTTTGCAGAACAGCAGAGAAGTGCATGGGCTTGCTCCTAGTCCCAAATCAGTCCCCTCCCCTTCCTACAATACTTTCTCTCCACTGGCTATTGCAAGTGTTCCCTATTCCCTCCAAGCTCCTCCTTCCTAGTTCTACTTCTAACTCTTCAATCCCTGAAGATGGCTTACCCTCCTAATTCAGATGAAAGTAGAGATGATTAAGACTAAATTCATTCAAGTCGACATTCCCAAAATTGAATATATTTATATGTGATCCATATCTTTTTTCCTTGTCTCAATAGAAAGAATTGTCTCTTCTACTTCATGTTAATTCCTCCAACACAGGATTTTATCCCTTCCTATTGTTCCTGTACTCATACTTATTTATTCATTCTCTCTCTCTCTCTCTCTCTCTCTCTAACTTTCTCTCTCTCTTATTTTCAGTCTTTCTCTTTCTGTCTCTGTGTCTCTTTCCTTTGCTTTCCCTCTCTCTTTCTCACCCCACACCCCATCCTTCATCTATTAACTCATATTCACTCAGCTACTGAGTTGCTAAATTTAGCAAATGAAAACAGTAAACAATGTATTAAATTTCATTTAAACAATCAAAAATGTCTTAATACAAGTGTGACCCCAATATTGCATGATATATTTCTACAAAAAGTATTTGATTTTTTTAATCTAAAATTCAAATTTCACTGAACACCTTGTGTTTATCCTGGCAACTTTACTTAGCAGCAATGCAACTCAACATCCACAAAATCAAGTAGGGCAGAGAGGGTCTCTGCTTTTCTCATTGCCTGTGTCAAGTCACTCCAGAGGAATGGTCTTGGTTTCAATATGACAATCTCTACAGACCTTCCTCTCACAAATATTAATCTCTCAGAGCATCACTTTGAGGTCACTATATCAAAAGATCTATTTCTTCTGATGAGTGATGACTGATAAGGAAAAAAGAAGCTAAAGAAAGCAGAAAATCCGTCCTAATGCACACATATATACAAGTTCTTTACACACACACATACATTCACACACCTCACTAACACACACCCCCCAAAACACTCATCTCTAGATCTCATTCTAGTCATTGCCCTCTCTTTTTTCTCTTGACACCGTTTTCTTACGTAATCCATTTCTCAACCCCATGGGTTCTGCTGTTATTCCTATAATTCTCATGAGTCTGTGGAAAATAAGGTTATGAACCAAATTTTAATCATAAAATCCAGCAGACACATTTTGCCTTGACCTTACTCTGCTCTGTTTCTTGTGTTTTACCTGCCTTTCTTCCTGAATTGTGTCCACCAAAAAGATACATTGAAGTGGTCATTTCTAGTACCTCTACATACAACCCTATTTGGAAAATGTCTCTGCAGATGTAATCAAGTTAAGAGGAGTTCTTTAGGGTGGGTCTTAATATAATATGACTGAAGTCCTCACAAGAAGAAAAAAAAATCAGACCCAGAAAATAACACAGAGAAGAATACCATGTGGAAACACAGACACAGAGGGCAGACACCCATGCGCAGATGGAGGCAGAGACTGGAGTTACACAGCTGCAAGCCAGGAAACTCCTGGCGCCACCAAAGGTTGGATCAGGCATGGGAGAATTCTCCTTCAGTGGTTTCAAAGGGAGCATGGTCCAACTGAGACATTGATTCTGTATTTTAATCCTGAAAACTATGAGAGAATAAATTTCTCATGCTTTAAGCCATCCAGTTTTTGATAGTTTGTCATGGAAGCCCCAGGAAATGAACACACTCACCTTTAATGCTCCTGAAACTATTCTCTAATTCCTCCTACTTCTTTTCAGGTTTTTAAAATCTTATTCTTTCACTGAATATTTACATGTTGCTATGTACTGGAATTCGGCTTTCAGCCTTTTTTTCTTCTCATTTTCCATAATTGACTTAGATGACCTCATCTACCACAAAGCTTTTACTACCATCAGCATACTATATACCACATATAAATAGAACAGTTTACTACAATTATTGTTAGCATTATTGAACAACAAAGAGCAGAAATTATGGTTCTTTTTATGACTGGGTCTTCAGCACAAATGACACTATATTGGAAACAGGTCACATTTCATTTATCTTGAAGGAGTGGAGGAATCTGTGACTGAAGAAATGCATGTACCTTGAAAAGATGCCCATTTGCTTTTTGTGTCCAAGAAGAGAGCCAGTCAGCTTCCCCATTCTAGCTGTCCTGAGAATCATTAAAATATTTAATTCTGAATGCACTATAAACATTTATTCTGGTAATTATTGTGTGGCATAGTGAGTCATGGAATGAAAACTCTCGATAGAGTCTAATTCTGAGTATCTTCCTAACAGGCTGGAGCAGCTGATTTCAGCACCGAAGAGCATGAGTCCTCACTATGATTATTTTATTACCACTGTGGAGGCAATATGGATTGATTGACTGATTGATTCCCATTCCATTCCTTTATAGTTTTGAGCTATTTCACAAGAATCTGTGCAATAAAACAATAATGATGATCAACAACCTTATGAAGTGCACTTAATAACTAGGGTTTCGTAGAGTGCTGTGTGGGTGAAAGAAGAAACATGAAACTAGACTTTATATTCTAAAGCAATAAAAGATGTAAGGTATTGAGTTTGAGAAAACAGTAGTTGGTTTTTGGAGAAACAACAGTCTCTCTGAGTGACTTAGGACTAGATCAGAGTACCCCAAATCCAATATGAGTGCCCAATCTGTATGCAACTGGTCTGAATTTAACAAATGGCCTTGCCTCTCTGTTTGCTGAAAGGGAGAGGGAAACAAGTTGAGATCAACTAACCTTCAGGAACAGCTGGAAGAGAGAAATGTGAACAACAAATAGCCAGAAAATGAGTGCCTCTTTTGTAGATGACATCTTTATATTACTGAAGTTCAGGAGGATTATAGAGATTTCCCCAATTTCTATCCTATCAACTTGCTTAGTCTTCTGATTTGTTTTTAACTTAAGGAAGTGCTTATTAGCCTGTTACATAAGTATATATAACAGGTTATGTATGTTTGAAAAATACCATCATAAGAGAGCCAATGCACATTGGTCTTCATGATGAATGCATCCCATTCTCAGTCACCTGTTCACACCTCCAAGCCCATGATTCCATTACTTCAGGTGCAATACATCCTGTCACTCTCCCAGCATTTTGGTACAGAACTTACCTAGTATATCTCTGAATGGCACATTTCTTTTTTGCTTCTTTTCTATCAAAGTGTATTCTTTTAGGAGAACAGAAACATATCTAGATAAGTAATAAAGCACTCTGTCATGAAAGACCTTTAGCAAAGCAGGAGCAGGCCAAGATCTGTACGTGTTGATTACGGCCAATACATTCATCCAGCAAACAGATGCAAATGGGAGTTAGAGGGACACAAAGCAATAAAGTTTTCTATTGTGCTGTGCTGCACAGAACTGCAATTATAGGCACATCTGCAGTCAATCATATTTTCTAAGGATTGAATGGAAAGGCTTTCATTTCATTTTTCTACCTGCACTGAAAGCCAGATATTGCTATTGCATACATTTCAGCATCCTGATTTTAGATCTTTCAAATCTAGTCACAAGACGACTTCCTATTTTGACAGATTCCCCTCCTTACACAGCCCTACCCTTGTGATGGCCAGCAAACAGACCAACGCTCTTTTCACAGATTCTGAGAAAATCTGCTGACCGGAGAATATTTTTTCACAGTAGGCAGATGAACAACAACAATAAAAAAAAATGGATGGAAATAATGAAATAAAGGACAAAGGAATTGGCAACCAGGAGCTTGGCTAACAGAAAATAATTTGCTAGTTAATAAATTGAGCTTGAACATGACAGAGTTGAAATGCAACCTTTACAAGTAGAATCTACAGGAATTCAAATGTGAAATGTTGGAAAATACAGTGACAGAGCTGCCTTTGTTTAATGGTCACCCCAATGTTTAAGGATAATTGTAAATTCTATGAAAGTGGAAGAGAGAGATAAAAACAAAAGAGTATCTTCTCCATTTTTTTTCTAGAACAAAATGGATTCTAAAAATATTTGTGAGAACGCTTAGATAAATGAACAAGATAAGATACCCATATATGTCTACCTCGAATTTACTTCAGTAAAATGATTTTTAAAATGTATACAACTCAAATAACTTTTATTAGATCTGCTCACATTTCTAGATTAAAAAAATCTCATATACTAAGGTTAAGTTGTACAGTATGGCTTTGAATTATAAAAGCAACTCTTCAGACAGCTTCTTTTATGTATGTGCTTCCTGTTTACTTTAAATTTGCAATTTTTGTAGATATTTTTCTACTCTGTTGAGTAGGCCATAAAGGCTTAGAAGGTGACTAAGCCTTAGGTAACTGCCCTTTTTTTTCAAATGGAAGAACATGGTAATTTATAATAGCCTCATCAGTACATTGTAGAAAATCACTAAATACCTTGTCTCCACTGTAAACTCTGAGGCTGGTATCAGAACTATAGAAACATGAAATATTTCTAACATCCAGTGTTAATAATCTAACATCCAAAAGGGAAACCTGAAATCCCAGAAGGATATTTGTTACAGAATATAGCACAAATTGACATTAAACATTTAAATTGCCTTTAGGCAAAAATCTTCCCACCACAAGTCCTTCAGAGGCCTGGTCAACCATTATCTGTTTTACTTATGAATTGACAAACTAAAGATGTCATATTGACTCAGAGATGGAGGGCCAACTAGAGACCAAGTGATCCCATTGATTAATAGATGGAGACATTAATAGATTCTGAGACAAGAAACTTTTTCCTTAAGGCTACATAATTAGTTAACACGTTAAAGACAGAGTTGATGAGCTTTTACCCACCATTCCATAGTTCATCTGGAGCAGATATAATTCAGTCCTATTCTCAGTCCAATGAACTTTGGGAAATGTGCTTACCTTTCATGAGGGATGACCTACTGAAACTGTAAGATCAAAATAATTTATTCTATAAATGATGTGAGACAAATAATTACCTCTCTGTATATGTGTCTGTTTTTTTCTCTCTCCCAAAATAAAAAATTAGGTCAAAGCTTCCTAAAGTACAACTTTTTGAATTAAGGTTTGCAAGATTTCCCAGAGTGTAATATGGGGATCAGTGATCAGACGACATGTTCTGTGAAGACAAAAGGCCCTATGATTAACTATATCTAGGATATAAAAAAGTTTAAAACGTTAGGTCTTATTATGTATCCTTTTTATATTGTATATCATTTTATCTCATTGTTTATCTTTTTTTTTTTTTTTTTTTTTTTTTTTTTGAGACAGAGTCTTTCTCTGTCGCCCAGGCTGGAGTGCAGTGGCGCGATCTTGGCTCACTGCAACCTCTGCCTCCTGGGTTCAAGCAATTCTCCTGCCTTAGCCTTATCCTTTTTAATAGGACATAAAAAGCTCTGAGTAAGCTCTGAGTAAGAGTCTTGCTTAACTTCATATGTTCCCAAATTCATCTGAAGCCTTTTTTGCTTTACTCCTATGAGAATAATTTGAAACTACTGTCCAAAGAAACAGTTTTTGAGAAATATATAGCTAAAAATGATGAACTGGGGAACCACACCTCCAATCTCTTTGTGTCCGTTGCTTAATTTCTGAGATGTCATATAAATACACTAAAATGTAAAACCCAGCTGTCTCAAAACCCCGTTCCAGATGATGCCAAGTTTCCCGAGACATCAAGGCACCCTGCCTGTGCTCTGATCTGGTAGCTGTGGCTGGCTAAGCAGCGTGCTTTGTTGATGAAGATGGCCTCTTCAAGGAATGATCAAATCTGTCCACTGGAACCAAGCACGTTCCCCAGTAGTGGGAATTGTACACATTAATGCAGGAATAAAATTAATTAACTAATGAATTCTCTGTTTATAAATGAACAGAGGGGAGAAAGATGGACAGCCTGCTGGTCATGAATAAGGGTTTATCACTGAAATGGAAGAAGTAAGCCTACAAGCACAGAGCAGGGACAAGAGAGGGCAAGTGTCAGAGCTCCCATCTTTACGTCAACAGCTCTCAATCAGGGGCCACATTCCCCCACCCCCCAGGAGATGCTTAGGAACATCTGGAGAAATGTTTGCTTGCTGCCACTGAGATAAGGTGAGGTAGGGGTACTATTGGCATCTATTTGTAGAGGTCAAGAATGTCACTTATCCTACAAGGCACAGGACAGCCCCCACAAGAAAAGAATGTTCTGTCTCAGATGCCAATAGTGGTGCTGTTGAGAACCCCTTGTTTATACTGAGCTCATTGTTTTTTTTTTTTCATTTTGGACAAAGTAGAAGTGGTCAACTGAGGTATTTTTGTGTAATGGCAAAGGCATATGCAACATTGCTTCATGAGATGCAGTATAAAGACTTTCCCATTGTTTTGTTTTCATGTTTCTATGTGACGTTTTTTGTATGAGAAGGCTTCTTCTCCAAGGGAGTCATTACTAGAGACTGCACAACCAAGCCTAAGAGCAAACATGCATAAAACAACTAATCATATGAAATACAAGCAATGCCATCAAGTTCTCATGGTGATAAATCACTGCTTAGAGGAGAAGGTTTAAATGCTCTAGGAGGATTTCACAATTCTTCTATTGATTTATTGCCACTTTCTCAGATTGTCTTTTAAAAGATTGAAACAAATAAGTCTATAAATAATCTGATTGCAAATAAAACATATTTGATTAATGTCTATCAACAGTGTGAATAGCCATGAACCCTTCTTATTTTTAATATGGATTTGTGTGTGTGTGTATGTGTGTGTGTGTGTGTGTGTGTATTCACACAAATACATGCATGCTATTCTTAAAATATTTATTTCTTGAGTTTCCCAAATTAAGTTTGATGGTTGGTGCAAAAATTATAACACTGCCTGATGTGGTTCTAAATGTATGTAAAATAAATATGAAAATTATAAATAGAGGAAGATTAAAGGATAAGAGTTCTATATCTTACTTGAACTGGTAATATGATGACACTAATAACACACATATATATATAACTTTATATATACATAATCTTTATACACACATACATGTGTATATACACACATACATGTGTATATACACACATATATATAAAGTAATTCTTAGAGCAACTAATATATAAAAGCTGTATGTTTTGGTCTGTTTGGGCTATCGTAACAAAACACCATAGACTTGGTGGCTTATCAACAACAGAAACTTATTTTCTCACAGTCCTGGAGGCTGGAAGGACAACAGTCACTGGAATATTCAGTATCTGGTGAGTACTAGCTTTCTGGTTCACAGCATGTTTTTACTACGTCCTCACATGGCAGAAGGAGCACAGGCGGTCTCTGGGATTTCTTTTATAAGGGCACTAATCCCATTCATGAAGGCTGTGTCCTCATGACCTCCCAGAGGACCACCTCCTGATACTATCACATGGGAAATTACATTTCAACACATGAATTTTAAGGAAACACAAACACTCAGTCTATAGCATCCTACCCCTGGTCCCCCAGCCCTCATGCTTTTAAATAATCCATTGTCAAAGAGGAAGTCTCAAAGGAAATTTAAAGAATACATTGAACTAAATGCAAATGAAAATACAACATATGAAAATTGGTGGGACACGGCTAATGTGGTGTTGAGAGGGAATCTGTAGCACTAAATGCACACGTTAGAAAAGAGGAAAAGTTTGAAATCAATCAGTAAGCTCCCTCTTCAAAAGCCAAAAACAAAAAAGAGCAGGGAAAAAATAAAAGTAAACAGAAAGGAGAAAATAGTAAAGACTACAAATCAATGAAACTGAAAAGAGAAAAACCATAGAGAAAATCAATGAAACAAAGAGCTGAAAAGATCAATAAAATTACCAAACCTCTAGCAAGACTGACAAAGGAAAAAAGAGAGAGAGAACACACATGCTGTCAATATCAGGAGAGAAAGAGAAGATATAACCACAATCCTGCAGATATCAAAAGGACACTGGAGGAACACCACAAACAACTCTAGCCACATAAATTTGAAATTTTAGAGGAAATGGATCACTTTCTCAAAAACCAAAAACAACCAAAACTCACCCATTATAAAACAGATAATTTAAATAGCCCTATAGCTTAAAGAAATTGAATTTGTAATTTAAGAACTCCTAAAACACAAATCTACAGGCACAGGTGGTTTCACTGCAGAATGCTAGCTATAAAGTTTTTGTAGATTTTCTTTCTAAAGATAAGGAAGTTCCCTTCTGTTCTTAGAGTTGCTCTTTAAGAGAATCAAAAGACATGCTACAGAGTGGGAGAAAATATTTCTAAATTGCATATGGAGATGACCATAATATCCAGGAAATAAAAAGAATTCTCAAGACTCAAGAGCAAAAGAAACCAAACAATTCAGTTAGAAAATGGTCAAAGACATGAAGAAATATTTCACTGAAGAGAATATATAGATTGCAAATAAACATTTAAAAAGATAGTCAATATCATTATCCACTAGGGAAATGCAAATTAAAACTGCAATGAGATATCACTACAAACCTATCAGGAAGGCTAAAGTAAAATATATTGACAACACCAAATGCTTTGAAGGATGTGGGCAAACTACATTATTCATACATTGCTGGTAAGAATGTGAAATGGGACAGCCACTCTGGGAAATAGTTTAGCAGTTTTTTAAAAAATCTATCGTGCAACTACTTTATGATCCAGCAATAGCACTTTTAGGCATTTATCCCAGAGAAATGCAGATTTATGTTCACACAAATCCTGTATGCAAATGTTTATAGAGATTTTATTTGTAATAGCCCCAAACTGGAAACAACTCAATTGTTTTTCAATGGGTGAATGATTAAACCAGCTGTAGTACATCTCTGTCATGGAATACTACTCAGAAACAAAAAATAATGAAAACTGATACACAAACAACCTGAATGAACCTCCTGAGAGTTATGCTGAATGTAAAAAGTGAATTCTAAGTTATATATTGTATCATTCCTTTTATATAAGATTCTTAAAATGACAAAAATTATAGAAATAGGGAACAGGCCAGTGGTTGCTATGGGTAAGGGGTGTAGACGGGAGGGAAGACAGAGTGATTATCAAAGTGCAACATGAAGTATCTTTGTGTGGCAGAAATGTTCTCTATCTTAATTGTATCAATGTCAATATATTGGTTGTGATTTTGTGCCATAGTTTTGCAAGATGTTACCATTAGTGAAAACTGGGTGAAGGGTATATGGGATTTCTCTGTATTGTTTCTCGCAACTGTATATGAATCTACAAATATCTCAAAATAAAAAGTTTAACAAAAAGCTATGTTTGCATTCATTATGTCAAAATTCTATTAATTCAGTGCATATATACCTACTTTTATTTTTTTTTTTGACGTGTATTCTCTCTGTCACCCAGACTGGAGTGCAATGGGGCAATCTTGGCTCACTGCAACCTCCACCTCATGGATTTCAGCCGTTCTCCAGCCTCAGCCTCCCAAGTAGCTGGGATTACAGGTGCCCACCACCACACCTGGCTAATTTTTGTATTTTTTAGTAGAGACGGGGTTTTGCCATGTTGGCCAGCCTGGTCTTAAACTCCTGACCTCAGGTGATCTGCCCACCTCGGCCTCCCAAAGTGCTGGGATTACAGGAGTGAGCCACCGTGCCCGGCCCCATGTTTACCTATTTACCAAGCTTTGACTGTTTGTCAATTTCCACTCTTAAGAGGCCATTCAATGCCCAAATGGAAAGCATTTTGAATCTCAAGCCAAATGGTCAGTTAGTGGTGTCTTCCCAGAGTACTTTGTTGAACTGTGTTGTGAGTCCATATATCAGCCATGCAGGAGAGAGAGCTATCATAGATCACCTCCACAATCAGTTAGGAGATAAGGGGTGGAAGATGAAATGTTTGTTCTGTTGAGCAGCATAAACACAGAAAGAGAAAACTACAACCCAAGAGGAAAAATAATAATAAATAGAGGTCATAAGCACTTGTGTCTAAAAATGTAAGGAAGCTATCAAAAGGTGTTTTTATAAAAGGCATAAAGAAAGAGAAATAACTTTCCATAGACAGAAAAGCACATGCATGAATATGGTGAGATGTGCTAGGTAGTTGTAACATTGAAGTCTTACATAAGGATAGCAGGAAAGGAAGCAAAACAGGCAGCTTGAAGCCACCTGGTCAAGGACTCTCCATACTACATGAAAGACTTCAATTATTCATTATTTTTAATGATGCTTAGAATCAAGGGCACATTATAATTTTAATGATTGTTTTTCTTTTTGAAGTACATAGCCAAGGTCATTATCAGTATGTCTTTATCTGAGCCCTCACCATCACCATTTTCACACACGAGTGACATCATATGCAGTAAAATAGACAGGACAAATCAGCTGTGTCCTGGAGTACCAGCACCATCCCTGGAAGAGTAAGTGTTTTCCTGAATGCACCTAGCTTGTTCAAAATTGTCATAGATGAGGAAAACTTGAGAAAAGTTAGTTTAAACTGAATTGATTTTTAGAATTGGTCACAGAGATGCAAACATCATGCCTTTGAAGAGTTGCTCATGATGTGTCACAGAGATCACCACTGGATTTCATAGTATATAGCATTTGGATACATGATAGGACAATAGTTTCCAACCTGATTATCTTTATTATCCAGTGATATGGTTTGTCTGTGTCCTCACCCAAATATCATCTGGAATTCTAGCTCTCAAGTCCTCATGTGTCATGGGAGGGACCTGGTGGGAGGTAACTGAATCATGGAGGTGGGTTTTTCCCATGCTGTTCTCATGATAGTGAATATGTCTCATGAGATCTAATGGTTTTATAAAGGGCAGTTCCCCTGCATACACTCTCTTGCCTGCCACCATATAAGATGTGCCTTTGCTCTTCCTTTGCCTTCCACCCTGATTGTGAGGTCTCCCCAGCCATGTGAAACTATGAGTCCATTAAACCTCTTTCTCTTTACAAATTACCCAGTCTTGGTTGTGTCTTTATTGGCAGTGTAAGAACAGACTAATAGAGAAAATTGGTACTGGTAGAGTGGAGTGCTGCTATAAGGATACCTGAAAATGTGGAAGCAGCTTTGGAATTGGGTAACAGGCAGAGGTTAGAAAAGTTTGGAGGGCTCAGAAGACAGGAAAATATGAGAAAGTTTGGAACTTCCTAGAGACTTGTTGAATGGCTTTGACCAAAATGCTGCTAATGATATGGACAATAAAGTCCAGGCTGAGGTGGTCTCAAATAGGAGTGAGGAACTCATTGGGAACTGGAATAATGTGATTCTTGCTATGCTTTAGCAAAGAGACTAGAGGCATTTTGCCCCTTCCCTAAAGATCTGTGGAACTTTGAACTTGAGAGAGATAATTTAGGGTATCTGGCGGAAGAAATTTCTAAGTGGTAAAGCATTCAAAAGTAAGCAGAGCATAAGTCTGGAAAATTTGCCTCCTGATGATGCAATAGAAAAGAAAACCCCATTTTCTGGGGAAGAATTCAAGCTGGCTGCAGGAATTTGCATAAGTAATGAGGAGCCAAATGTTAATCACAAAGACAATGGGGAAAATGTCTCCAGGACACGTCAGAGACCTTTGCAGCACCATTTTTATCACAGGCCCCGTCCCAAAGGCCTAGGAGGGAAAAATGGTTTCATGGGTCAGGTCCAGGACCCCCTGCTATGTGCACCCTCGAGACCTGGTACCCTATGTCCCAGCCACTCCATCCATGGCTAAAAGGGGCCAAGGAACAGCTCAGTTCATGGCTTCAGAGGGTGCAAGCCTCCAGCCCTGGCAGCTTCCACATAGTGTTGAGCCTGTGGGTCTGAAGAAGACAAGAATTGAGGTTTGGGAACCTAGATTTCAGAGGATGTATGAAAACACCTGGATGTCCAAGCAGAGGTGTGTTGCAGGGGTGGAGCCCTTAAGGAGAATCTCTGCTAGGCTAATGCAGAAAGGAAATGTGAGGTTGGCACCCCCACACAGAGTCACCACTGGGGCACTGCCTACTAGAGCTGTGAGAAGAGAGCCACCATCTTCCAGATCCCAGAATGGTAGAACCATCAATTGCTTCCAAAGTGCATCTGGAAAAGGTGCAGACACTCAACACAAGTCTACGAAAGCAGCCAAAAGGGGGCCTGTATCCTGGAAAGCCACAGGGATGGAGCTGCCCAAGGCCCTGGGAGCCCATCTCTTGTATCAGCGTGACATGGATGTGAGACATGGAGTCAAAGGAGAGCATTTTGGAACTTCAAAGATTAATGACTGCCCTATTGGATTTTGGACTTGCACGGGGCCTGTAGCCACTTCATTTTGGCCAATTTCTCCCATTTGGAAGTGGTATATTTACCCATTGCCTGTACCCCCATGCTATCTAGGAAGGAACTAACTGGCTTTTGATTTTACAGGCTTCCAGGTGGAAGGGACTTGCCTTGTCTCAGATGATACTTGGGGCTGGGGAGTTTTGAGTTAATACTGAAATGAGTTAAGACTTTGGGGAACTGTTGGGAAGGCACGACTAGTTTTGAAATGTGAAGACATGAGATTTGGGAGGGGCCTGGGGCATAATGATACGGTTTGTCTGTGTCCCCACCCGAATCTCACCTGGAATTGTAGCTCCTATAATCCCCACATATCACTGGAGGGAGCCAGTGAGAGGTAATTGAATCACGGGGGTGGATTTTTCCCATGATGTCCTCGTGATAGTCAATAAGTCTCATGAGATCTGATGGTTTTATAAAGGGCAGTTCCCCTCCATACACTCTCTTGCCTGCTGCCATGTAAGACATGTCTTTGCTCCTCCTTTGCCTTCTGCCACAATTGTGAGTCCTCCTCAGACATGTGGAACTGTGAGTCCATTAAACCTGTTTTCCTTTATAAATTACAGAGCCTTAGGTATTTCTTCATAGCGTTGGAAAATGGACTAATACATCCAGGGAACTTTAAAAATTTCAATTCCCAGGCGAGACTCCAAACTTACTCAATAAATCTCTTAAGGAAGACCTAAGGAGGCAGTTTTAAGTTCTCAAGTAGTCTTAAAGTTGACCAAGTCTGGAAAGCACTGTATTAAACTTCAGCCTTGTTATGGGCTAAAGTTTGACTCCCCAAAAGTCACAGTTAAAGCCCTAACTCTCTGTACTTCATAGGTAACCATATCTGGAGATAAAACCTTGAAAGATGTCATTAAGTTAAAATGAAGCTGCTAGGGTGACCCCTAATCCAATCTGACTGGTGTCTTTCTAATAAAGTAAAGGAAATTTGTGCACACAGAGAGACATCAGGGAGGCTTGCACACAGAGCAATGACCACACGAACACACAGTGAGAAGGCATATGACTGCAAGCCAAGAGAGTGCTCTCAGAAGAATTATGCCTACTGGACTTAAAAACTTCAAGAAAATAAATTTGTTTTTTAAAGCCCCCAGTCCTAAGCACCACCAGATATTTTGTTATGGCAGCCCTAGCAAACAAATACAAGGCTGAAGCCCCATACATTGTTGAATAAAATGATGTCAGAGTACTTGGCCTAGTGGCAAACGTGAAGATCCCAGCAAAAGTGGAGAAAACCTTGCAATAGCCATAAGGTGAAGAATTGGGAATCATCCACTAGAACTGCGGTGTGCAAACTACAGCCTCCTGGCCAAATCTGACCCCTCATCTATTCTTGTCAATAAAGTTTTATTAGAAAATACAGCCACACTATTTCACTTATGAATGGCTATGGTAGCTTTAAGCAATAATGGCAATGTTGAGTAGTTGAAACAGAAACGATTTGGTCCAAAAGGTCTAAAATATTTACTATATAGCCTTTGACAGAAAACGTTTGTCAATTCCACACTAGAATATCAACAGCAAGAATGCAGAGACTTTGTTTAGTGCAGCTCTGTCAGTATAATTGTTTGCAATGATCAAAATATTCTAAATCTGTGCTGTTGGATAGCCACACATGTGGCTATTTAAATTTAAATTAATTAGAATTAAATAAAATTATAAATTCAGTTCCTTAGTCTCATTAGGCACATTTCAAGTTTGCAATAGCTGCATAAATGGTCACAGGCCACCATATTGGGCAACAAAGGTCTAGCCTCACTTTACCCTTGTATTCTGAGTGCCTGGATCAGTGCATGGCAAATAACCAACAGGTATTCCCGAAATAATTGTTAAATGGGTATATGAATGAATCGGCCAAGAAGGAGAATGACACTATTTTTTTATTCATATATAAGTATTATAAGTATTTACATTTAATTAAATTCCAAAAGATGCCACTATAATATGTAGACTTGCAAAGACATACACTGATTCCTATTTCCTAGTTATTCAGCATTGATCTGGGTCCTGTTATGAAGGGTCTTTGCAGATGTAACTAAGGCTATGGATGTTAAGATAGGGAGATGATATGGTTTGGCTTCATAGCCAAACCCCTCATAGCAGGACCCAGATCAATGCTGAATAACTAGGAAATGCAGACATTAAAGACTCCAAAAATTAGGTTTTTATAGAATGACTATAAATAAAACATAAATATATTTGAGAGGAAAGTTCACCTCTGACATAACCCTCCAGCTATTCCTTCTGAAGACATTTTGGGGAAAGGCAACTATTGAGCCCCTGTGAGACAATCCCGCCTGGTACAAAAACATATCTTCAGGGCCTATGGGAAACAGGAAAGTTGCAGTGCAGACCAAGGCAGAGGGAGCACAAAGGCACCAGAACACACCTCCTCTCGGTCTCCAAACCCCACCAAATCTGATAGTAATTAGGACTTTGTAAAGAAAACCTCAAGACAGGTTGGACTGAAGAACCT
The DNA here is from genome assembly GCF_006542625.1 of Nomascus leucogenys. Taxonomy (NCBI): domain Eukaryota; kingdom Metazoa; phylum Chordata; class Mammalia; order Primates; family Hylobatidae; genus Nomascus; species Nomascus leucogenys. Next base: position 126,924,560 of record NC_044402.1, read on the forward strand.
CTTTCTAAGGTGACACATACAACAACAACAATAACAAAATCACAAACCATGTCACCAAGTCCCCTTCTTATCTTTCATCTTACTTCCTCTGGAGTCATCAGTTTTCTTTCATATATCTTTTGAGAAATCCAGTAAATTATGTTTAACACATAATTATGTCATTTCCAAGGGAGGCCAAACAAATATACATCTGGTAAAGTTATATATACCAAAACACCTGGCGTCTAGTAAATTATTTTCACATGCCATTAAGATAATGACATACATTTAGAAATATAAATTACTTTACTGATAATCTAGTAGCCCATGACCCTCTTCCAAGGGCACATACCTCCCTCCAGGACAATGTTAGACTTAGAACCACCTTCTTTTGCTCTGTGTTCAGGAATTTTCCTATGACTCAACTCAACCTTTGGGTATTTCCTGATCCTCACATCTTTGTGGATATTCTCATGTAACTTTCAAAGGAATTGCTGAGTTTTTCCTATAAAATGCACCTATTAGTAGTAAAAGTACAGGATATTTATAAGGTCATTCCCAAAAAAGAAAACTGACTATTGTACCTCTTACGTGATGTATGTTGTAATTTCATATTTTTCTCTACTCTCTTTTAGTCCTTGTTCCTCGTCTTCTTGGCAGTAAACTTCAAACCAATACCACAGAGGGCATTTCTATGTTCTAAAGCTCTGCCTATCTGATACATAATCAAGCTGTTCTTATCTTTGTATCATATGAATTATCATGAATTAATGAATTATTGAATTATTATGCAATTATACCACCTTATAATATATTTAATCTGGTATCAATATTGGGACTATTTAGTCCTGTCACTGATGAGTGCCAAGGACTTCTTAAAAGATTGGAGAAAAGTTAATTCCTTGCTGTTCCAGATAGAGTGATTTATAATATTTCTGATGGTTTTATTTTTTCTCTATATTGTATTATGAGTTAATTCATATTTTTAATAAAATATATTGTTCCCATTTCCCATCTCTGAAGTATCTTTTAATGTTTTTGGACATTCTTGATTGGTTCATCTCCAAGCAAGAAAATAAGGAAGTAACTTCTCAGAAAAAAAGAAAGTTCAATATACATGGTCTTAATAATTACATATATAAAATCCAGTATGATTTAAATATCTGAGAATTATAACAATGTGATTGAAGTACAGCTTTTGTTGGTGATAAGTGTTCATGTCATGATTTTAGTAATCAGGTTATTGGTAGGATTTATAAAAAAAACTATTCATGCCTATTCGAAAATCATTTCCCAAAGTATCTGCCACAGAACACTCACATGAGACATGTTAATGGGTGCTCCTCATAAAATGGAATTCACGGTTGGATAAATTTGATAAATTCTTCAGGCTATATTCTATTCTTAGAAAGTTGCTGTTGATATTAATGCATTAAATTTCCAGAATAGTCTGTAAGAACGAAAAACTCTTTCATTTAGTGAAATCCAGAGTTTTTCAAATTTATTTAACTAAAATCTTCTTCCCAAAGAACATCTACTAATAGCACAGAGACATAGTCTTAAACAGGAATGTTCTACAAGAGTGATCTTGTGTAAACTTCTTTCTATCCTCAGTTATATTCCAATTTCAAACTCTACAAAATAGTGAACATTTCGTATTACACACGTTCTAGGGTGGGTAAATAAAAGTGTTTCCAAACTTAAAGCTCTTGGAAGATAAAGGGATGGGTTTTCATCATGGGTATTTCATCCATCACTCTCATTCCAATTCTCCATGGTTCCCTTCTATGCACACAAAAACAAGTGGAGTGAGGTACAGTGTTCACCAGCAGAAGAGAACTTTGCTCCTGCGAATGTATGAAAGAGGCTTGTAAGCTAAATATTGGTGGGTTTTGTACAAGCCCAAACAAAAGAGGAACTTGTAATGAAAGAAAACACGAAGAAAAGTCAGAGAGGAAAGGAAGCACCAGATTTCCATAATTATTTTGAAGTTTAGACATGATAATGCATGTTAAGCTCTTAGTGAAATGCATCCTGCATGCTATAAGCTAAAATTATTATTACTGCTAATATTTTTAGAGAAGAGTCCCTTTTTTTCTCATTCTCCACTCCATTCTTTTGGCCAGAGTAAAGAAATGAAAAGCACGACTCCCTCTGGGAGACAATGTCTGACGCCAACTGCAGCCTCTATCTTGCACCCCTACTCCTGTCTCCAGGAAGTAGGAGTAACTCGCCTGACACGGCCATGCATGGCCTTCATCAGGGCATGTTGCCCTAGTGGGCAGAATCACTGTGCCTCGTGGGAGAACCTTCCCCTGCCAGTTCCCTCTGCCTGCCTGCGTTCAGGCATGGAGGAGTAGCTGCTTGGACTCCTCATTAGTTGCATTCTTGAGCTTCCTATTTCTGTTTAGTACAGAAACTGAACCATTGATCTCTTGTATTTTCTCTCTTGTGAAATAGACCCACAGCCCACATCCAAGTAGCTGGCTGGGTCCAGCTGCTGTCAATACAGAAAGGAGGGAGTAGGAGAATCTATATAATTCTAAGGTCTTCGCCATTTTCTCAATTCCAGCTTTTACCAGAAAGTTTCATAGTATAGGGTGCTTTTAGCTGCATAGAACAAAATATCCAACAAAAACAACTTAAACAGTGGAGATCTGTTTGACTCACCAAAGGCCATAGCAGCCCAAGGGTTAATTTGGGAATTCACTGCCAGCTGGGGACCAGCTGGACTTTCTTGAGCTTCTGTGGGCTTTGTCATTGAACTGTAAGGTTTCTGAGACAGTTTGAAGCATCACATCTACATCTTCACATGATGTTGTCCAAGAGCAGCAAGGCAAGGGTGAGGTCCTCCTTTAAGAGAGACCTCAGAAGACTTCTCCAATCCTCTGGCCAGGGCTAGGTTGTACACACGTGCCGTAGCAACAGGAGAGCTTGGGAAACGTTGTATGCAGCATTTCTAGCTGCTGGAATGACGTGGGTCTTGTCCACCAGGAAGAAGGGAGATGAGAATGGTGGTGGGGTAAACAGCCAAGAAAATCTACCTGGATGTATACATAGTCAAATAAATGTTGTACTAGTTTACCAATTGTCTACAGAATCTTAGAGTGAACCATCATCCAGGTCCCTGAAGGGAAGGTTAAAGAAGTGGTAGATTCTTAAACCCTTATATTACAAAGGAGGAGAAAGGGGAAGTAAGTGTTTACAGGAAGCAGTAGAGGGGAAGATATACAAATGAAGAAAATGGTATCCGAGAGTGAAGGCAGATCCTAGAGCCTTCTTACTGGAACCTATCAGTGCTCCACCAAGATTCCCTTTACTGGGCTGGTGCATCCACCTCCCAGCTACAGTGAGTGTTGGTGATAGGGTCTCCCAGCCACACCATTCCCTGGAAAATTGCCCTTGGCTGAAGGGGCCCCTCCTCAGGCGATCTGCAATTTGGGTGGTGGGCTGCAACCACTGATACAAAGGTACAAAGCTGGCCTCTGCCTCAAAGTGGAAAAATTTCATGGTGCCATTCATAATCCAGACCCCCTGTGGGTCAGACTCAGGCTAGATGTCAGCTGAAACCTCATCTAGTGGTTTGCTTAGTTTCTTCCCCTGTGCTCTCCTGCTTCCCTTCTTCCCTCTCTTCCTTAAGGGCTTCTGCTGGGAACACCTTCATCATTTATTTGTACAAGAATCCTTATCTCAGATCTGGCTTCTAGGGGACCTGACCTAGGGCAGTCAGAAGTACCTAGCTAAGAAGTTTAAACTGTATTATATACACAATGGAGGAACTGTGGAGGTTTTAGAGCGACTGTGTTTTAAGGTGATTAGTCTGGCAACAGAGAGGCTGTAGAAAGAATTAAGGATAATAGATGCCCCACCATTATGAATTACCTACATGAAACACATGGTCTTAAAAGCTTATATTAGGGGCAAGAAGAGAGAAAAAAGAAGGGAGAGAGAAGGCCAAAGTGTTAAAGATTCCTCCACTGTGATTCTATATAAATTTACCCAATAGAGCTGTAATGTTTCTCATTACAAAATCTCTGGCAATAATCTCTATAGCTATTGTTTGCCAGAAGCCTATGGGTTAAAAGTTTGCTTTTGTGTCATGCACAAAGACTTAAAGTACTTTTTTTCCCTTCTTCTTGTGACATTGGCCACCCATATCTGCTAAGGATTAAATGAAATAAAAAAGAATTTACCTTTAGCAAGAATGACTTAAGCTAGGTATAAATTTGTTTGTTTTAGGGCATGATGTAGACTCAGGAGTGAAGGAAAACCCTTGTAGATTTTCTGACCCTGAAAATCCTTAAAACCAGACTATAAAAACACCTGTGTTTGATGGTTTAGGTGTTCATTAACATGAGTCCATGACCATACTCAGAGTTCCCTTGGAAATATCCTTTGATAGCTGATTCCAGACTAATTGACAGAGCTTAAAATTATGGGGCCTAAGTCTATATCAAGCATAAAACATATGAAAAAGGAACATATACTTTTATCATATAAAATGTTTGCAGTGGATCGTAAATGGTTGTTAAATATTAACATCCATTTGTATATAATATTTGTATACAAATATATAATGTATTTGCTAGAAATTGAGGGAAGAAAAAATATATTCATGTTCAGACAGGTTTCAAACAAATTTTACGATCATAAACATCTAAAAATAAAAACAAATCTATTTTACTTTATCCCTCCTGTCCCCACTCAGTGAAAACTATACCTATTTAGCAACAAAAGTTGAGTCTAGTATTTGCATCAAGAAATATTATAAACTATTACAAAGGTAGCTATCTACCTGGGTGACTTTCAAATCTAAGGACCTAAGAACAAGCCCTGAATGAAAGGAACAATAACAACAACAACAACAAAACATGTACTTACTAGATTCACCCAGGTAGTCTTGGAGTGTGATATTTAAAGTAAAAAGATGCTGGGAGAGGTGCCTCATGCCTGTAATCCCAACACTTTGGGAGGCTGAGGCAGGTGGATCAGTTGAGGTCAGGAGTTTGAGACCAGCCTGGCCAACATGGTGAAACCCATCTCTACGAAAAATACAAAAGTTAGCTGGGTGTGGTGGCGGGTGCCTGTAATCCCAGCTATTCAGGAGACTGAGGCAGGAGAATCGCTTGAATTGGGGAGGTGGAGGTTGCAGTGAGCTGAGATCGTGCCATTGCACTCCAGCCTGGGGGACAACAGTGAGACTCTGTCTCAAAAAAAAAAAAAAAAAAAATAGTAAAAGTAAAAAGGCAAGTACTTGCAGTTTCAATACCTAAACAAAATTTTACTAAGCCCCTAATATGTTCATCCTCTTAATTTGACAGTGTGGGCTTATGTTATAGCAAAGATTTACACATCGTAAGTACTTAAGTATTTATTAACCAGTTTTAAAACATTACACATAAACTACAAGGATTCTTGTTTTTCAAATCTAATACCATGCTACAAGGCATAAGAAGTTTTTAATGACTCCAAACACCCTAGAACTTCTAATCTTGTAGTATACGTTGGCAAAGTGAGTTCTTCATTCATCCATTTATTGCACATGTATTTTTTGAGCAACTATATTTCTTAGGCACTAGAGATGGAGCAGTAAGCAAAGAAGACAAAAATTCCTGCCTTCATAAAGATTGCGTTATGGTAAGAGAGACAGACATCAATCAAAATAAATAAGAAATACATATATATAGGCAACAAATAATACTAGTATAAATACTAATGCAGGAAAAATGTAGGTTAAAGCTGGGATTTGGAGAGGGGAAGTAGCAATTTCATATTTGAATAAGGCCATCAGAAGTAACTCAGGAATGGAAAACCAAACATCATATGTTCTCATTCATAAGTGCGAGCTAAGCTATGAGGATGCAAAGGCATAAGAATGATACAATTGACTTTGGGAACTTGAGTGACAGTCGGGGAGGGGTGAGGGATAAAAGACTGTGTATTGGGTACAGTGTATACTGCTCAGGTAATGGGTGCACCAAAATCTCACAAATCACCACTGAAGAATTTATTCATGTAACAAAATACCACTGTTAAAAATGAAATAAATGAATAAATAAATAACTTCATTGGGAAAATTCGATCTTCTCAAATGAAATACCTAAAGAAGGTAAAGGAGTGAATCAAGCAAATCTGGGGGAAGTAATTATCCTAGCAGAAGTACTGTAAGTGGGAAGGAGAATGCAAGAAGGCCCAAAGAAAAACCAGCACAACCATTCTGGCCTTAGTCAGTGAAAAATGTAGTAACAAAAAATTAGAGAGATAATAGGGGCAAGATCTGGTCTGGCCTTTTCAGGAACTTTGATTGTTACTTGAGTCATGAGAAGCCATTGCAGACTTTTGAATGGGTTCATAACCCATCTGTTATTTTAACAGGATAAATCTGCTTACTTTAATAGAAAAACCAGTGAGGTTAAAAAAAGAGGTCTATGGTTTTTGCTATAATTGAATAAAAAGGTGACAGCACCTTTGACTAGGGTAGTGGCTATGGAGGTAAAAAGAGATAATGATATGCTATCAAATTTGAATGTAAAGTCAAAACTATGTTGCAGGAAGTCAGGGACCCCAAATGGAGGGACTGGCTGGAGCCAAGGCAGAGGAACATAAATTGTGAAGATTTCATGGACATTTATCTGTTCCCAAATAATATTTTTATGATTTCTTATGCCATCTTTAATCTCTTAATCCTGTTATCTTCATAAGCTGAGGAAGTACTTCACCTCAGGACCACTGTGATAATTGTGTTAACTGTACAAATTCATTGTAAAACATGTGTGTTTGAACAATATGAAATCAGTGCACCTTGAAAAAGAACAGAATAACAGCGATTTTTAGGGAACAAGGGAAGACAACCATAAGGTCTGACTGCCTGCGGGGTTGGGCAAAAAGAGCTATATTTTTCTTCTTGCAGAGAGCCTATAAACAGACATGCAAGTAGGAGAGATATCACTAAATTCTTTTTCTAGCAAGGAATATTAATATTAATACCTGGGGAAAGGAATGCATTCCTGGGGGGAGGTCTATAAACGGCCGCTCTGGGAATGTCTGTCTTATGCGGTTGAGATAAGGACTGAGATATGCCCTGGTCTCCTGCAGTACCCTCAGCCTTAGTAGGGTGGGGAAAATCTCCGCCCTGGTAAATTTGTGGTCAGACTGGTTCTCTGCTCTCAAACCCTGTTTTCTGTTGTTTAAGATGTTTATCAAGACAATACGTGCACCGCTGAACATAGACCCTTATCAGTAGTTCTGCTTTTGCCCTTTGCCTTGTGATCTTTTTTGGACCCTTATTAGCAGTTCTGCTTTTTGCCCTTTGAAGTATGTGATCTTTGTACCTATGCCCTGTCCTTACACCCCCTCCCCTTTTGAAGCCCTTAATAAAAATTTGTTGGTCTGAGACTCAGGCGGGCATCACAGTCCTACTGATATGTGATGTCACCCCCGGTGGCCCAGCTGTAAAATTCCCCTCTTTGTACTGTCTCTCTTTATTTATCAGCTGGCCAACACTTATGGAAAATAGAACCTACGGTGAATTGTTGGGTGCGGGTTGCCTCAATAAAACTATGAGATTCTTTTTTTTTTTTTTTTTTTTTTTTGAGACCGAGTTTCACTCTTCTTGCCCAGGCTGGAGTGCAATGGCATGATCTTGACTCACTGCAATCTCCACCTCCTGGGTTCAAGTAGCTGGGATTATAGGCATGTGCCACCACGCCCAGGTAATTTTGTATTTTTAGTAGAGATGGGGTTTCTCCATGTTGGTCAGGCTGTTCTCGAACTCCCAGCCTCAGGTGACCCATCCTCCTTGGCCTCCCAAAGTGCTGGGATTACAGACATGAGCCACCGTGCCCAGCCCCAAAACTATGAGATTATAATATATTTGACAGTAGTGCTGACTAGCTGTAGAGCGGGAAAGAAGTAATGAGGGATAATGCCTGAATATCCAGGAGGTAAGGCTTTCCACCTGAGCTTTGTAAGAATGGAGTTGCCATTAACTAGGATAGGGATGACCATTGAAGGAGCAGATTTAAAGTGGATACGAAGAATTCAGTTTTGGACACTGTATGACTTTGCTAGGGCTGCCAGTACAAAGTACCACAAATAGAACGGCTTAAACAACAGAAATTTTGCCTTCTAGTTCTGGAGGCTGTAAGTCCGAAGTCAAGGTGTCAGCAGGGTTATTTTCTTCCAAGAACTGTGAGGGAAAGACCTGTTCCAGATCTCTTTCTTCGGTTTGTAGACAGCCATATTTTCTTACATTTCTTGATATAGTCTTCCCTCCTTGCATATCTCTATGTCCACATTTCTTTTATAAGGACACCAGTCATATGGGATTAGGGCCATCCCTAATGACCTCATTTCAGCTTGATTTCTTCTTCAAAGACACATTCTCCAAATAGGGCCACATTCTGAGGTTCTAGGGGTCAGGACTTCAAGGGACACAATTCAACCTGTTACTGGCATGGAAAGAAGTTGACAAAATGCTATGTTATCTGTCTCCACTGCAGGCTGAAGATGATTTTGAAGTTACAATATCAATTCTAGAAACAGAGTGTCCACTATGATGTTAAAATTCATTTCTTAAAGATAGAACTCATCATTCTTTTTGCTTGCTTCATTGGTCTTTAAATTCCACACACCAAATAGCATCATGTCTTGCAAATAGTAGAAAATATTATCTAGGAATTTTTAAAGCTACAATTCACAGAAAACCTTTCTAACAGAAGCTTTTTTAATAAGGGCAGTTAATCTTCCCTAACAAGATGTATGAAGTCAGGCAGCATAGGATTGAAGAAGGCAGCTACACAGGCATGTCACCATAGACACTGGATGTTCATTTTTCACTTCTGCCATTCAGTGTGGTTGCCATCCTCTGGCTGTCTCCTTATCACTCCTAGATGCCTGCTACAGCTCCTGCTGCTATATGCTCATATGACCATAGCAACAGGGAAGAAAGAGAGTGATATGGTTTGGCTGTATCTCCACCCAAATCTCACCTTGAGTTATAATAATCCCCACATGTCAAGGGTGGGGCCAGGTAATGATAATTGAATCATGGGGATGGTTCCCCCATACTGTTCTTGTGGTGGTGAATAAGTCTCATGAGATCTAATGGTTTTCTGAATGGGAATTCCCCTACACAAGCTCTCTTGCCTGCCACCATATAAGATGTCCCTTTGCTCTTCCTTTGTCTTCCACCATGATTGTGAGGCCTCCCCAACTATGTGGAACTGTGAGTCCATTAAACCTCTTTCCTTTATAAATTACCCAGTCTCAGATATATCTTTATTAGCAACACGAGAATGGGTTAATTAGAGAGTTACTCCTGGGAGTTCCTTCTTACCATGGCGCCAAACCTTTTCTAGAAGCTTCACGTCCTCCCACTCTTGTAGCCTTCTTTTCAGGGAGTCAGAGTTCTCTCATATGCTCTAATTTCAAGGAAAATGAGGAATTGAGTATCTTGTCATTTCCATCTTTAACAAGGGTGAGAGATTCTGCTCTCAACTCACAAGAAATGGAAAGGAGAGTTTTTTCCACAGTAAATTCTCCATAAATGCTTAATGGGTAGATGATACGTAATCATGGTGATAGAAAGTCAGTGATATCAGTGATTACCATTTTCTTAGAGCTAACTATAGACTCCATGAAATATCTCTTTGTTTAATATCAGATATTTGACATTAGAATTTCCAATCACAGAACAGATAGCATAAGCACTACCTCCAATATACTTTAGTTGGGTTCTCCATTTAGAATTACTGGAAAAAATAGCATAGGCAGAAAATCAGGAATGAGGTGAGACATCATACAAAAAATTTAAAAAATGTCAACAGGCATGAATACCATGCTTTGTCCAATTACTGCCATTCGAAAGGCCATTTCTAGTTAATAGTCATCTTTGGCTTTGCACTGTTAACAATTTAATTGTCTAATATGTGTACTATTCCTTTTCTCACTGGAAACAAAAATCTCACAGCATCTCAGTTGGGGTGATTTTGCCAAATCTGGAGACAGTTTTGGCCATCACAATTCAGGGATAAGGAGCACTACTGGTATCTAGTGGATATAGGCCAAGGATACTAATAAACATCCTTCAAAGTACGTGATACTTCCTTCAGCCTCTGAACCATAAGGTCAATAGGGCTGAGACTGAGAAACTCTATTTCACAGTAATCTTCAAAATTCATCATTTAACATGATAGACATTTGGATTTTGTCAATTGTTAAAATTAAGGACTTAGCTGTGAATAGCCGCTAATGTCTTTTTTAACATTTCATTAACGTGAACTATTCAGGCTGAACAGATTTCTTTATGCATGAAAATTTCAGTACTCCCCAAGAATATAGAGACCTTCTACCTCACTCAGTTCTAAGCTGACTGTAGATGTACTGGAAATATTTGCTGAGAAGAATTGAAATTAGTTTGATTTAGGCTAATAAAATAATCTTTGCCCCCTTGCAAATATCTCTGCTACTGGCTCAACTTAGTTGAAAGAGATTGAACTGAATGCAAAATTATGTTGTGAGATTCTAACAGAAGTGCTTTTAAAAACTGTTAAATGATTACAGATGACACATTCATTTCAGTTTCCATAAGAACATCTGAGAAAGATAACAAAGTAGTTTCAAGCAATTCCAACCAACAATTTGAGGAAATTAGAAAAGATGCCAGAAAGCCACACAGCAGCAGAGAGAAATGAAATGTATGGCTTCCCTAAAAGACCAGGAAAGGGAAAGTGCTGTGTTCTCTTGCTGTTCTGAAGGCCCTTTCAGTGATCAGCCCTTTATTCTATAAATTCCATGGAAATAGTATTTAGACTTCTCATTCTGACCAAGTGCCTGGCATTTTTCAATTTCCAGCAGAGGGTGATAAGAAGGATACTTGTTGTGTGAGTAGGTGTTCTGTGTTACACTTTCTGGTAATTTGCTTGACTTGTTTGCAATTTTCTTAAAATGTGAAAGGAAAGGGTGGGGGAGATAAGAGTAAGGTTTTTCTCCACTATGTTCAAGTGTTTGGCCAGAAGCTCCCCTGAGATTTTGTGATAGCTCATTTATAATATGGTGCAATTGGATCATCATTACACTTACATACCATCTGTTCACTTCTCTTTTTTACCCACTTATTTCAGTTTTAACTATTTTCATCTGAAGTGATACACATTTGCTAAGAAAATCCCAAGCATATTGGTGTAGGAGGACTTCTGGACAAGTGGCTTTCAGAGTATTGGAAGACAGAATTTCATTTAGCACACATTTATCTGTTTCATTTAGAGTTGACTTTTTTTGAGTCCCTGTATTTGGGAAGTTCATTAACTGCACATTTCACAGTTTTGCTGTTCTTTTCTCTTTAAGGATGCTATTTGGATTCAGGCACACATTCAGGAGAGTTGGAAGGGAGCCAGTTTGTGAAATTTGGTATCTGAATTTCTAAACATCGTACATTATGAATTCTACTTCACACATTACTTTCTGTCCCCTGATACACATATGTTACATTGCCAAGCCCCTGTGCCACAGACTGATCTTTCTCAACCAAATTTTAAATACAAAGATAAGCTAGGATGTATTTCTTCACGGTCATGCCTTCTGGTGCAAATCCTTTCTCCCACCCCCAGAAGAAAGTCATTGATGCTGCTGTATTTTTCAGAGAAGATTAGTATTTTTTTCTCTTGCAATCAATAATAGTAAAGTTGAAGAACTCCAGTATTAAGCATTACATCCGATGTGTTACCTGGCCATTAATCAAATAATAAACATGACAGTGATTTATACAATATATTGGGGCTTCTACATGGTTGGTATTATGCTAAACAGTTCATATGTGTTCTCTGATTTGTTCATACAAGAACTTTAGGAGGTAGCTAATAGTATTTTCATCATTTATTTCAAAGAAGAATATTGAGATTTAGTGATAGTAAATCACCAAGCTTTCACAGCTAGTAAATCTTGGCGCTAGAGTCAAAACCAGATTTTTCTAACCTCAAAGCCATACTCCTAACAAGTAAGTAAATTCTAATTATCTCACATGATGCAAGGTTTTCTGTCAGTAGCAATAATGCTGTCACTGTCTCAAGGAATTTGCACCACAAGAGGAGACTAACTTGGTCTCTCTCTTTCCCGTAACCAAGAAGAACAAGCATTAACAACTCCCCTGAAGTAAAAGCAAGCAAAATAGAAAAAAGGAAAGTCCTTCAGTCAAAAACTGACCTTAATAAATTAGATGCTGAGTCACATATGTAAGTGAAAACAACTGAACTCAAAATGCTGAGGTTGTGGGTTCCTCTTCAGAAAAACTACTTGGTCCTGCAAGGGATTCTAAAATTCTATATTTTTTTTTCCTAAAGCTATCAGTTAAATCAGAATTAAAAGTTATTGGATGCCTGTAATCCCAGCACTTTGGGAGGACAAGGCGGAGGATCATCTGAGGTCAAGTGTTCGAGACCAGCCTGGCCAACATGGCAAAACCCCGTCTCTACTAAAAATATAAAAATTAGCTGAGTGTGGTTGCAGGTGCCTGTAATCCCAGCTACTCAGGAGGCTGAAGCATGAGAATCACTTGAACCCAGAAGTCAGAGGAAAAAAAGTTATGGGACATTGGTGTGTCTCTGTACACTAACAATGAATAATCTGAAAAGAAAATTAAGAAAACAATTCCATTTAAAATAGATTCAAAATGAATAAAGTACTTAGTAATAATTTAATTAAAGAGATTAAAAAATTGTACACCAAAAACTACAAAAAATTTCTGAAGAAAATTAAGGAATACACAAATAATGGAAAGATGTCCAATGTTCGTGGATTGGAAGACTTAATATTGCTAAGATGTGAATACTCCCCAAAGCCATCTACAGATTTAATTAATACCTATTAAAATCCTACTGACATTTTTTGCAAAAATGGAAAACTTCATCACAAAGTTCATATGGAATCTCAAGGAACCTCAAATTTCCAAAACAATCTTGAAAAAGAACAAAGTTGATGATTTTACAACTTACTACAAAGTTGTAATTATCAAAATAGTGTGGTACTGGCATAAAGGTGGACATATAGACCAATGCAATAGAATAGAGAACCTAGAAATAAACTCTCATGTATACAGTCAAATAATTTTTGGCAAGGGTGCCAAGACAATTCAATAGGAAGAAAATATTCTTTTCAAAAATAATAGTGCTGGGAAAACTCTATATCCACATGTGAACGAACGAAATTGGACCCTTAACTTACAATATATACAAAAATTAATTATAAAGGCATCAAAGAGTTAAATGTAAGAGCTAAAACTATAAAACTCTTAGGAAAAAAACAGAAGGAAATCTTCACAACATGGGAGTTGACTATAATTTCTTGTATTTTGACACCAAAGCATAGGCAACAAAAGTAAAAATAAATAAATTGGACAACATTAAAATGTGAAAACTATTGTATATCAAAATACACAATCAACAGAGTGAAAAGGCAACCTATGGAGTGGTAAATATTTGTAAATCATATAACTGATATGTGATTAATATCCAAAATTTACAAAGAACTCCTGCAACTCAACAACAAAAATGTGATTTAAAAATGGGTAAATGTCTTGAATAGACATTTCTCCAAAGAAGATAAACAAAATTCCAATAAGTATACGAAAAGATGCTCACCATCACAAGCCATTATGGAAATAGAAATCAAAATCACAATGGGATATGACTTCACATCCATTATTATGACTACTGCCAAAAACAAACCACCATCACAACAAAATAACAGAAAATAATAAGTATTGGTAAGGATGTGGAGAAGTTACAACTTTTGTGCACCATTGGTGGGAATTTAAAAAGTGCAGTTGCTATGGAAAACAGTATGGTAGTTTCACAAAAAAATTAAAAATAGAATGACCATAGGATTCTGCAATTCCCTTCTGGGTATATATCAAAAAATTGAAAACAAGGTCTTAAAGATAAATTTGTACACTCATTCATAGCTGAATTATTCACAATATCCAAAGGGTAGAGGCAACCCAAGTGTCCATCAATGGATGAATGAATAAAGACAATATGGCTTATACATACTGTACAATTAAATATTTTTAAGACACAAAAAGGAAGAACATTCTGACAAATGCTACCAAATAAATGAACCCTGAGAGTATTATGACAAGTGAAAGAAGACAGTCGCAAAAAGACAAATACTGTATGATTCCACTTATATGCTATATCTAGAATAGTCAAACTCATAGAAACGCAAAGTGGAATGGTGGTTGCCAGGGGCTAGAGACATACAAAAAAGGGTGTTGCTGCTTAATGTGTATAGAACTTCAATTTTGCAAAATGAAAAACTTCTAGAGTTTGGTTGCACAACAATGTGAATACATTTAATACTGCTGAACTGTAGACTTAGAGAGTTGAGGCCGGGTTCGGTGGCTCATGCCTGTAATCCCAGCACTTTGGGAGGCTGAGGCAGGCGGATGACAAGGTCAGGAGTTTGAGACCAGCCTGGCCAATATGGTGAAACCCCGTCTCTACTAAAAATACAAAAATTAACCGCGTGTGGTGGTGCACACCTGTAGTCCCAGCTACTCAGGAGGCTGAGGCAGAAGAATTGCTTGAACCTGGGAGGCGGAGGTTGCACTGAGCTGAGATCATGCCACTGCACTCCAGCCTGGGCGACAGAGCAAGACTCCGTCTCAAAAAAAAAAAAAATTGAGATGGTAAATATTGTGTTATGTGCATTTTATTCACTCATGTGATTTGTGAAGACTGCACATAATTATGACCCTTTCATCATTGCAAGGATAATTTAAAAGAGTTTCCAATACTTTATAAAATAGAGCAAGAAAAAAAAGAGAGTTGAGATGGTAAATATTGTTATGTGCATTTTTTCACATTTGTACTACCCAGCTGAAAAAACTAAATAAAAATGCTCCACAATGATGGAGATACATCAGAGTGATACAAGTGCGAACTAAAAGAGTTCAAATTGAAACAATTGGAGCAACAAATAAGCAAAGTAGTATTGGCCTCTAATCCAAAGTACAAAATAAATATTCATGAGTCCATTGTGAAGACAGAATATCTACATAAATTATTTGAAGTTCTTCTGCACAGATTTGTCTATTCTCCTTTATTTATTCATTTATTTATTCATTCATTCATTGTTGATTAATTGTTGTTGTTGTCGTTAAAGACCTTGACCATTTTGAGACATATTGGTCAGATATTTTGTAGAAGGACCTTCAATTGATATTGCTAATATTTTTCTCATCATTAGGTTGGTGTATCAGGTTTAGGAGAGAAAAATCACAAAGGTAATGTGTGATTCTCATTATATCATATGACAGGTACATACTATTAACATGACATCACTGTTGGTGTTGACCTTGATCTTCTGGTTTAGGTAGTGTTTTTCAGGTTTCTTCACCATAAAATTACTCTTTACATGTAAGGACATCCTACAAAATACCTCACCAGTGCTCCTCAAAACTGTCAAGGTCATCAAAAACAAGTTAATCCTGAGAAACTCTCACAGCCAAAACGAACCCACGGGGACATGCTGGCTAAATCCAGTGTGGTATCTTGGAGGGAATCTCGGGACAGATAAAGGACATTAAGTAAAAACTAAGAAAATCTATATAAACTATAGACTTTAGTTAGTAGTAATGTATCAATATTAATTAATTAATTGTGACAAAGTTTCCATAATATCGTAGGGGTATTTATAGTGGGGGAAACTGGATGTGGTATGTACTAGAACTCTCTGTACAACCTATACAACAATTCTGTAAGTCTAAAACTATTCTAAAATGGAGTTTATTTTAAAAGATAAAAAAAATGTTGTGGTTTAAGTGTGAGGCTAAGGCAAACATTGTTGTGCTTAAGTAATACTCATCAACTCAAGCCGTCTCGCACAACATTTTGCCTACCCATCTGCCACAAGATTCAGATTGAAGGACCTTTGATGGAGGGGGAAAAAAGGCAGTAAATTAAATGGGACTTCATATTTTGAAAGGAAAGAACAAAGCTAAAAATTAAATAATCTACATTTAATGACAATGGTAGAAGAATGATTATGAATATGTTTAAGTCATCTTTGGACACGTGTCAAAACCTTTCTGAGTTTATGAGTAAGGGATAGAAAAGAGATTACCATTCCTGCCATATAGAGCTGTTCAGTGAAAATCAGCATGTTCAGCAGCCTTTACACATGATTTCAGTTTCAACAAGGAAGTTAAGCAAAAGTCGAGTGTGAGCACTGTGGCTTTGGACAATCTGTGTAGTTAGAATTCTGAAAAATTGGCTGAAGCATTCATTTCCTTCATCTAGCAAACCTTCACAACAACCCGCAGTACACCTGCTTTCTACAAACTGTAAGGTGATGTGGTTTTGCATCAGGTTATCAACCATTTAGTTATCACTCTTTAGTAATCCAAAGTGATGTCAAACACACTAACTACCACCAGAACAATTTCAGTTCAGCTAATAGCCTCTCAGTTTGCAAAAGCCATAAAGACTGTATCCATTGGCATTTCTCTTCTCCCCATCTCAAGAAACAGCTGCTTTCCCATTTGCCTGGCAGCTTGCCAAAGAAACAGGCAGTTAGTTAACACAGAGCTGTCAATAATTCATGGTAGCTAGACTTGATAAAGTAATCAGGAGGGGATATCATTTAATCAAGGTCTTCGAAATATGGAGAAGCAATTGGGATTGCTAATCAGGTAATTGCAGAGGAGAATTGCTCAGAAATAACTTGTATTGAACTGATGGAACAGCAAGTCCAGGCTACAATGGGGAGCAGGAATTTTTATGCTAGTGTCATCCTTACTATAATTGCTAATCTTTGTGCAGTGCACAAATGAGATGGGAATCCATTCTTCCATGGTGCTTGGCTCCCTAAATGTCACATTTCTGGCTTGTGCAATTCACAGATATTGACTAGGCTGTCTCTGGAGGAACCAGACTTTGCTGAACCTTTGAAAGAAAATATGGACATAATGGATCACATTCAAAGTCACTTACATATTGACCTGATTATATCAAAATATGTGATTATGAATAACATGAGCTTCTACCCCAGTAGGGAATTTAATATCCTGTAGACTTTTCTCAAAAATTCCAAGGAAATGTCTTACATGGATTCTTCTTGATTCACAATACATCTTCAATAAAGATCCCAAGGAATATGAAAATTGGAAGTAACACTAAACATATTCCGATTTTTATTGACTCATGTGATTTGTCAAGACTGCACATAATTATGACCCCTTTATCGTTGCAAGGATAATTTAAAAGAGTTTCCAATACTTTATAAAATAGAGCACGATAGAATAAACTCAAAAATCAGCTAGAATATGAAATAAAATAAAACATTAACAGTATTAATTATTAAGAAAATTGCCATTTCATTTATTTATTTCACTGGAAAAACAGTGAACATTTGCTCTGTAACTAGAGAGAGTATATACTGTTTTTCTCCCCTGAACTTTTTGTGGATAGTTCACTGTAGATGCTTTTACTCTTCTATTTTCCTAATTTATAATATTCTACCAATTTTGCTGTATGTTGGAAAATAATAAATATGGAGTCAGAGACTCTATAGTGGAAGAGTAATTCACCACTTGCTAGTTATCTGCCTTGAGGAAAATTGATTACATTTCTGATTATTTTTTTCCTTCTAGAAAAATTGGGATAAAAATAAATACGTCATAAGTTTCATTGTTGTTTTAGGATGTAAAGTAATTGACCCCACTGCATGGAATATAGTCATTAGTTAATAAATGATAGCTATTAACAATGCTTCCTCTTTTTTGCCTACTTTGTTTCTAAGGTATACTGCAGAAATCTGCAATACTTTCCTTAAGTAAAAGATGAGAATAATTACTAATGCCTTCCTCCTTTGACAGATGCCAATCTGAATTCCACAACTTGATATGACCTAGACAGAATTTTATTAATCTGTACAAAGGTAACAGGAACAAAATTATTTCATATGGAAGTACTCTCAGCATTAAACTATCTCTGCCCTGTTCATCCCACCTGTCAAAGAGAATCTTGGATTTTCCCACTAAACTTCCTCCAATCCCTGATCTTTATTCTCTAAAGAAGAGTTCTACGTGATTGGCCTATAAAATCATGTGATGCAAACTTGGGAGTATAGAAAGGACTAGAAATGAAGAGTAAAAATGAAAAAGTAAGAAAAGAGAAGAGAGACATGGATGCAACAGTATCAGAGAAAAAAAAATGTTGATGGAGAATGAAGACTATGAATAAAGAGAGACCCTGGAGAAGTCTCTGTGCTTTACAGAATAGATGAACAGATGAAAAGGACATTTAAAGAGTTGTGTCTAAGATTATTTCTTGAATCCATTTTAAAATTATTAGAAAAATATGTAAAGGTTGAAGTTGATGTTTAATAATACTGGTTATTAGACAGTGTTTCTTTCAGAAAAACATACTGCTAATACTGAACCATGAGGCATCTTGAATTTTATTTGGGTTACACAAAACCTCCCACTCATTCCTTTCTTTTCTGCATAAACTGTCATCAAAGACAGCTACCGATCTAGAAGAGAACTATAGGACTAGATCTTAACTGGTGCTTTGTTTGCAAGGGAGGAGGAAGTTGAAAGATAGTTGTTATCTTGCAAACTGAGTGTTAATAATATTCTGTGTTATTCTGTGATTTGTAGAAAAACAGTCTTTGAAAACAAGTATTACTGTTATGCTAAATTTAATGTGCTATCCTCCTAGGATCCTGACTTGGATAGACTTAAAGAGGGACTGGTTTTAAGTCCCTCTTCAAAGACTCATGCTTTCATTAGGAACTCCACAGATGGTTTTCTATTTATTAGCCTACAAATATTTATTAATAATTTTGTGGTGACAGTGAAACTTTTTAAGAAGGACTTAAAATTAGAATATAGCTTTCTTTTTTTAAAAAAAAAGCCTATAAACAGCACAGAAATAAAAATTTATAAACGTCCTTCACTCTTATTCAGGCTGAATATTGATCTAAAGCAAGGGAGCTTACCATTTTAAAAAGTTCATATTTTTCCATAAGAACTTTCCATACGATATCTCAAAAAGCCCTACAGAACATTAAAGCCTCTATATCCAAATAACGCATGTTACTCCTGGCTGTATAATTATACTTAGATTGACAAATGATTCTAAATTTTATCTGAAGACTAAATACAAAAATAGCCAAGAGCATTAAGAGAAAAGGAATATAATGACAGGGACTTTACCAGCTATTTATGAATATACAATCAGATATTAAAGTATATTATAAATGCACAGCAATCTTAAAGGTATAGTAATGGCACAGAAACAGACAAAACAGAAAGAACAAAAGCAAACTCTATCTCTATCGTGCAAGAATGTTGACATTTGAAATCAGTGATGGAAGAGTAGACAAATGGTGCTGAAAATAACTGGGTAAATATTGGCTAAAATGATCATTCCATTCTCATGCCTTTCATCACAAATAATTCTTGATGAAAAACAAAATAAACTACACATTCACATCAGTAGAAGAAAATGGTTTTCTTTCAGCATTGAAACTATAAAGGAAAATATTGATAAATTTAACTATGTAAGTTTATTTTAAAAGGCCTTTTTGAATTAATGAGAAAAATAATGGCTTATAAAATGTAATGACACAATTGACTAACCATATGGGGGAGAAAATGAATCTGATATCTGCCTCACTCCTTATCACAAAAAGCCTTTCAAATGCACCAGAAATATAACTAAAAATGAAGGTAAAAATTAATGGAAGGAAATATCAATTTATATTTTTATAGTCTTGAAATGGGTAATAATTTCTATTTATAATAAATGAAGATTCAGTAAAGATTATATTTTTTTTAAAAATGTTCTATATTGTAAGACTAAAGGATAAGGAAGTGACAAGCTGGGGGAAGTATTTGCAATATATGTTCAAACGTAGTACTTTTATAATCAGAGAATAATATTCATTTTTGTAAACTACTAATGATGACATCAGTATTTCCATTTTGTTAACTTTTGAAATGTTGATATATTTGGGGCCTGGTTTTCCACAGACAAGTCATTTGAATTGAGGATATAGTTTTTAATAGTGCTAGAGTTTCTTTTCAATTCTGTAAAAGTACTACCCTTATTTAATTAGTTTCTTGATTCATGTTAAGAAATTTGTGACTTGATAGGAGATAAAGAGGAACTTAATCTCAGAAATTTCCAACATATTTATAACACTTTCCTCTCAACTTTTCCCCCTTATATTATCACAATCTTTGATTCCCCTCACTCTTTTCTTCTTCCTTCCATCTTAGAATAAAAGGGCCACCTTCATTTCCTCTCCTATTCCAAAGGTAACATTATTTCTTAGTATCACTTTTCTCTGAGGTTCAGCTCATCAAATTTGAATAGTCCGCTATTTTTTTATAGCACTTCTCAGTGCAGGTCTAGTCTCTGCAAAATTGAATAATATTTGGCCTATCAAACACAGTGATCTAGAGCACAGAGTTTGAGACTGTTTAGTCCAACTTTACTGTTTTTCAGATAAAAACTGAGAGGCCTGCAAAGGTTCAGTGAGCCAACAGTCATCCAGCTTGTTAATGACAGAACTAGAACTTGACCCTGAGTTATCCTGGGCTTGTCCCCTTCCACATATGGCTGATTGGCAGCGTTTAACACAGATAATCGGACCCTCAAAAGAAAACCATCTTACACTTCCTTTTATAGATGGAAAAGTTGAGGCCCAAAGAAGTAACTAGGAACCAGCTTAGGGTCCATTTGTTATTGTTGATAGAGACGTGAACAGAAATTTCATGTTCTATTTTCAACACACAGAGATGTTGTGTACAAATGAGGGGAAAAGCTGAACCTGGTGCAATGTGGAACCCTGCTTCCTAGTAACAAATCATTTGAGAGCATTCTGAAAACTCAGCGCTGCCCTCTTGGAGACTCACAGAACTCACTGATAAATTAAATTAAGGTCCTAAGAAACCCTGCAGCAAATGAACTTATTATGCTTTGTATAACCCAGAATTTTCCAAATGCACATGACTAGGAAACCCTTTGTCTCATAAAAACTGTGATCATCCAGCATAAATAGTGTTTCACTGAACATTTTGTGATATTTTTTGGTTGAGAGCAAAGAAACCTGAGCTTTAATCTCACATCTGCTAGTCCCTGTCTAGGTGCCCAGGGCCAAGTCCCTTAATTCACTTAACTTTCTTTATGTGCAACAAGAAAGAATGGGGGAAAAACAAGTTCCAAAGTCTCTCTCATCTTTATAAGTGCTTTGTAGCCTCATCTGTTGTACATATTCTAAGGAAGGATACACACACACACACACTCCACACACATATACACACACGTACATAAATAAGATTACTAGTCAAGATCCATAAGAATGTGTGTTTATGTACATATATGGAATATTTCTAGTTTCAACATGTCCTCTTTTCTCTTCTCCCAGTTAGTGGAGGAGTAGAAAGAACTGTACGTGGCACAAGACAATTCTGCTCACATCCCATTGGCTAGAACTCATACCCATGGCCACATCTAACTTACGAAAAGTGGTCTAATTGTGTGTCCAGGAGGGTAAGGTGGATCTTGGGAGCAGAGAGGAGCAGTCTCTGAAGTTGTTTAACTGGATTTGATGTCCCATCCAATTGTAAATCTCAGTGATCATAAGATATCCTAGAGCACCCTAAATGTGCTCATTATACCACTTGGGGAATTATATATACTTAAAAATAATGCATAATAAACTAGTTATTGAATGAGTGGTGTGAGGTGCTATATGATTTAGACTCATACGAGACTTAAAACATTAAATGAGAATTCAGAGACCCAGCTCTTCAGGTTTAGTATGTACCAGTGTAGGTTGCTTAATATTTCTCCATTTCAGTTGCTTTAAAGATAAAGAAAGGCCGGGTGCAGTGGCTCACGCGTGTAATCCCAACACTTTGGGAAGCCGAGGCAGGCGGATCACCTGAGGTCAGGAGTTCGAGACCAGCCTAGCGAACATGGTGAAACCCTGTCTCTGCTAAAAATACAAAAATTAGCCAGGTATGGTGGCGGGTGCCTATAATCCCAATACTCTTGAGGCTGAGGCAGGAGAAGTGCTTGAACCTGGGAGGTGGAGGTTGTAGTGAGCGGAGATTGTGCCATTAAACTCCAGCCTGGGTGACAGAGTCTGTCTCAAAAAAAAATAAAGAAAGATAATAATAACTACTTTATCTATTTAATAGGACTATTCTAAAGGTCGAATAACACATATATGTAAGAGATTTTAGCACTGTAAAGCAATTGTGAAGAAATCATTATGCTATCATATTTCTAATAATGGATATAATATGTACTAGCTACATTAGTAGAATTTTTGACCCTCTGAACTAATCTCTGAATACTAAATTATAAAACGATGGCTTTATATATACTATATTAGCAACCATCTGGTAAAGCTTTAACTAAGCTTTTTGTGCTATATTTAACATTTGGAGGGCCTGATAGAGTTTATTAAGAGGACAAAATGAGCTAATCCATATGAATTCCTTAAAATAGCAACTGCACTAATAAGTTCTGAATAAATATTACTATTGTTATTAGGAGAACTGACATGTGCTGAGAATTCATGATACCCAAAGTGTCATGCCAAGCATTTCAGATATTATCTTATTTAATTATCACAATAACTCTATAGTTAGTTATTATTATCCCATTTTCTAGATTAGGATAACTGAGACTCAAGTAGGATAAATAATTGAAATGTGGATTTTAAACTTCAAATAAATATTTATACTTCTTTACTCTGACATTGCTGATAAGCAAATATTTTTTCACAAACTAATATCTAATACATCTAATCCCACTTGGATTCCACAATGGCGTATCACTGTCCTGTACTCTGATCTCTTTGCAGTTTAGATTGTGATGAAAACAATTCACTAGATGCTCATTGTGGATGATTTCTCCATTACTTTTCCTAATTAGTGACTTTTATCTACCTTGCCCTGGGTCTCCTGGAGCAACTGACAGAGGGCACAGAGGACTCAGGAAGTTACCAAGTAGCTGGGGAAGACAAACTTTTGCTGATGAAAGTGATTTCCTAGGTTTCTTAGTGCCTGTGGTTGTGTGCTTAGCAGGTGAAAGTCAGGAGGCTGACAGTGATTTTCTTTTTGCCCAACATGTCAGCACAAAAATTACACCCATCATAGATGGAGTCTTCCTGATCTCTTTTTGGGGTGTTTGTGTGTGTGTGTGTGTGTGTGTGTGTTTCCTATTTTTTTGTTATTAAAGAGGAAGGACCTAGTTCTTGGTGACATAAAAACATTTTTGTTTCTGTTCAGTGATTCACTTGTCCTCTTTTCCCTATTATGGTGCTACGTGACACAAGCATTGAAAGTACAAAATGAAAGGGTACTTTATATATTTGCACAACATATTATGCAAATATCTGGTCAAATTGGGACAGTATATTTGGAAGTGAAGGAGAAAACTTCCCCTGAACACTCATAAATCCACCTTGAAGCTTTATCGCCAAGAGCCTGTGCTATTTTCCTTTTACTTATGTACTATGTAGGTCCAGATTGGACACTCTTGTTAAAAATGTGTTTAGGCAGCTCAGAATGAATCTAAACTTCTAAAAGACATAGGTTACTTTCATCAGAATCATGGTCAACAGCAATTAGTTGTTCAAAATAGTTACCTCGGTTCATTTTAAAGTTAATCATTAAAAGAATAAAATCAAATTGGTTTACAAGAAAATCATGTGTTCTGTTACCCACACAAAATATCCATTGGTTTAGCAGTTATTGAGAATCTCCTATTTTTAACACCCTGTGTGAATCTGTGATAATATTAAATACATGATACAAATATATAATATCAAATATACATACACATGTATATTATAAATATTCGTATACATGCAACAGAAATAGCAGTAAATGATAGGACCAATGACCTCTCAGCAATGTCAGCAATGTGCACTGGGAGTACAAAGAAGGAAGTAATGACTTCTGATTGAGACATGGGGCATGCTTGCTCATATCTCCTGAAGACACCAATAAGTGAAAAACCCAGGACAGGAATCCCAGGGTGGGAGCAGCATGAGTAAAGGCAAAAAATAAATAAATAAATAAATAAATAAATAAATAAATAAATAAATAAATAAATAAAAAGTGCCTACTACAATTGAATATAGGGAGTAATAAAGTATAGATAGTAAAGGGAAGAAAACTGTAGGATGTTACACTGTAGAAACAGTCTAGAAAGAGATTGTCAAAGACAATATGAGTAAGTCCCCCAGATAGCAACTTCAAATCTCTTGATAAACCTAAAGATGGGGAATCTACTGAATGGTTACTGTCCTTATGTTGGCCAACAGAGCCCTCTCATACAATCATATGTGTATATCTAATTTAAGTATTGTCTTTATCATTATCTTTAACATCACTAAAATATCAATGTAGGCAATGCACCTGGGGTTAAAAAAAAAAAAGACACCTGTACAGAAGAACAGAGAAGGATCTCAGAAGCTCTTGACTGTCAGTGAAAGGTACCAGAAGTGCAATTTGCATGAAATATACTCAGCTGCTTGGAAGGAGGAACGTTCCCTGACCGTTAGAGTAAAGATTCAGTGCAAACAAGATAAGCCAAGGTTGTCTTTCAGCTCCTCAGGAGGGTTCCCTGGAGAGGCAAGGACACAGAGAGGATAGGAAGGATGCGTGCACAGCTGTGAGACACCAGACATGTGTCATGGGGAGCAGGATCCAGTGGAGCTGCTCTGAATAGCTACCAGATGTGCTCTTTTGTCAACAGCCTCATCTGAAAGTGTTCCAAACTGGATAGATCAAGGCAATCATTTTAAGACTGACAAGATCATATGAGTTGAACCAAAAGAACCACCATTCTGAGAGGGAGAATTCTTTCTCACGGCAGAAGTTCTTTTTAACAGAAGTGTAGGAACCATTTCATTACCCTTGGAGAGGTGAATAGAAAGAAAATTATGATGCTGGGGGCAGTGGCTCACGCCTGTAATCCCAGCACTTTGGGAGGCTGAGGCAGGTGGATCACCTGAGGTCAGGAGTTCAAGACCAGCCTGGCCAACATGGTGAAACCACATCTCTACTAAAAACACAAAAATTAGCCAGGCATAGTGTTGGGCACCTGTAATCCCAGCTACTCGGGAGGCTGAGGCAGGAGAATGGCTTGAACCCAGGAGGCAGAGGTTGCAGTGAGCTGAGATTGCACCACTGCACTCCAGCCTGGGTGACAGAGCAAGACTCTGTCTCAAAAAAAAAAAGAAAAGAAAATCATGAATTGAATCTTGTTGGAAGGAGATTGGAGTCCCCAGTGCTCAAAGGACAAGAGAAATATGGGCACAGAGCTGAGGTAGAAGTAACAAATTATTCTAAAGACCCTAGGTCCATGCCATTTTCTCTTGTGAGAAAGCAGAGAGTATGAAGTACTTTTTTCCTTCGCACTTGGAGGAGCAAAAATTGCAGCCAGACAGACTGGTAGAGATGGAATTCTCATAAAACTGGTTGAAGAACTGATTAAAAGCCAGGTCTCTATTTTTCCTCTCACAAATGTAGTCTAGAAATCAAGGCATACCAATATTAAATATGTTATTTTTTAGTTCTCCATAAAAACTACAGAATGAAGTGCCAAATTATTATATTTTGGAAAAACTGCCATTGGCAACATATGGGTAAACAATTACAAACTCAAAAACTGATAGTAACTCTATCAGCTGCAATGCATACATTTGTTAGGATCAACATTGATATATATTTATTTTAATCTTTCAGCACCACTGTATAAATATAGCCTGTCAATGTTACGACACACTATGCTGAATACCAACTGAAGCCCGACCTTTAGTTTGCTGACTGCATGAACCATGAATGCACCATAACGTTCCAAAGGACATAAGGATGTTAAATCTTCTCTACATTTTAAAGTTTAGACAGATTTAACTTCCCCTTCAACTTGTATTCATTCCAGCCATGCAGATTCTGCACAACCCAATGGAATGTGTGAGGAAAAGGGTCAAAGAGAGTGCATCACAGTGAAAAAATCACCAAGTGTACCACAAGTTTCCAGAAGTAGATTTTACCTTCTGCATTACCATTTGAGTTAACTCAGGCAATCATGACTTCGGGGAATTTTTGTCTTTATCTATAAAGTGAGGAAAGATAAACTAAAGCTGTGGGTTAAAATTTAAATTTTCATGGTCTATATAGTCTAGCAAACAGAACTCTGGGAAGCCAAAGGAAAGCCCCGAAGGAACTGGAGTGGAAGTAAGAGCGGACCTAAGATGTCAAACCTGTGTTCCACTAGTTTGCAGAACACACTGGGTTAGCTAATCCCAAAGGTTTACTCCTTGTCTAGAATCCTATAACCATGAGATTATAAATTTCTACATCCCTGGCTCATGAATTCTCCTGGTAACATAGGAACCTGTCTTTACTGCCAAAAGATTGTGCCCTTCATTTTGTTTGTTTTTAAAACTGCATATTCAATGCCTAAAATAATACCCCAAAATTGTAAGTGGCTCTTTGTAAAAGAAATTCTAAACAGGGTATTTTTACAATTTTTATTTAACTTACTTAGGGAAGAAACTGAAGTCTCGTCCACATGCCTATTTGGCAGATGCTATTTGGATCACCCTCTTTAGAAAGAGTGGCTTACTTATAAACCAATAATTCTAATTTTATTTCAGCAGTTGGGTTGGTGTTGATCTTTCCTTGAAGTTTATACAAAAGGTCTACAGTGTAGAAACCATTCTAAGTAGTTTCAACATTCCCAAGTTACAGATGGACCTAATATTCTCCTTTCCCTTTATTCCACTTATCTTTTTCCTGGGACAGGGGACTCTCCCAAAATCATCCTTTCCCCATTTGCCCATGAATTCAACATATACATTCATTTCTTTTACATCTATTAGTTGAGCACACATTGCGTGCCAGACACTGAGCTTTATGCTAGAGATGCATTGCTTCACAAAACCCAAAACAGATGTTCTTGGCCCTCAAAGAACATGGAGTCCAGTGAGAAAAGCCCCAAAAGAGGTGATAATGCCAACATATAATAAGTACTCAGAAAGTGATATAATGCCAAAATCTTAAGTACCAGAATATTATGGGCACCCAAAGGAGAGTCACCCAACATTTTCTTAGCAATGTTAAGTAGATTTTCTGAAGGAGATGATTCCTAAAATAAGAACCAAAGGACAAATAGAAACCTACTTTGCTGGGAGTGGAAGAAGTCTGACCAACTGGCTCAACCAAGGCCCAAGACTGAGATTATATGCAGTCCTTGGAAATACAAGTACAATTTTAAGAAAAGTATAGTTTTGGGGTTCTAGGGGGAGAAAAGATGAGGCTGATGAAATAGAGCCTAACCAAAGTACAGCCATTTAAGTGTGAACATGATATGATTAGTTATACATTAGAGAGATTCCACAGAGAGTTCCATGCAACTATTCAGCTCATGTTCAATATCAGTTATACATTGTCACAATAATGCCAAGTAACCAACTATCCCAACACTCAGTGGCTTAAAACAGCAAGTGTTTATTTGGCACAGGAGTCTTCAGGTGGGCAATTTGGACTGGATGAACCTGCACATTCTCCTGGGCTCAGCTGGGTTCACCATGTCTGGGGGGCCACTGACCGTGAATTGGCTGATCTAGGCTGGCTTAGGCTGGGGCAACCAGGAAGACTCAGCTCTGCTTCCCAATTCTCAACTCTGTGCATGTTCTCATGGGAGGACAGAGGAGCAAGAAGGGAAGCAGAAATGTGTAAGAGCTTTCTCAGGTTTCTAAAGAGTCATGTCTGGTAACATTCTTTTGTTCAAAACAAGATGCTTGTCTAACATAACAGACTCTGCGTGTTGCATAAGAGGCTGTGCAAAGTCGCATGGCAAAAAGAATGTTTTCAGGGCTGGCTGAAGTGTTGTAGCCAGTACTGCTATCAATCTATTACACATACAATCGCTGCTGGTGCTAGATTCCGTGTTTCCTAAGATGACAACAAATCTAAAAGACTACACTGACTTTATCAGATGAGGTCATTCCTTAAATCGATCACTCACCTACACTCCACCACCAGTACACACATGAGGTGCTTTGTCTTCAATTTTCTGAGACAGTGGCTTTCTGTCTCCAAAACAGTGAAGGTAGTGGTTGCACTTTGGGGTAAATTAGGGAAGGAGCAAAAATAAATAATTTATAAACATAAGGGAAATATGTTTGTACAAAGAGATTTGTTTTAGCAAACTTAGGAAACAATTTCATGTAATTAAATCTAAATAAAAGTGCATTATGTGAGAATAAATAATGTGCCAAATAATGTGCTAAGTACTTTTACGTAGATTATCTCAGTGCTCTCTGTGACATACACACACACACACACACACACACACACACACACACACACACATCAGATAAATGCTATTGTTATATTATCCTCCCAATTTTACTATTGAGAAATCTGAGGCTTTGTAAGGTTACGTAATAAGGAAGCACCTGAAGTTGAAACCCAGCAGTTTGATTCAATAACCCATTTGCTTAAATAATGTATGTCAAATTGTCTTATCCCAAAATGTCGTAAATCTCACCCTTAAGAAAAGAGTGTGTTTGAAAAGATATCACCAAAGACTATCTCTTTCTTATATACTTTTCTTAAAAGTAAATGCCAAGACCCATGAACACTTTCTATAAATGAATAATTCAGTGAAAACCTCAGAACTGTATAGACTAGTGTCATGGAAAGTCTGCTTTCCTAACAAGTCTATCTTTGATCAGTGATTCATTTACATAGATTCTATCTACACGTCAATCCTCATGATTTGTGGCACTGCATATTTTAGAGCTTGACATATGTATTCTTTTCACAAGCCACGTTTCACAGCAGCCTCCATTGTCTATGATAATGAAGAAAGCACGTCAGTAATAAAGCCCAGTTTCTTTCGAGACTACATTAAGACAGACATTCAGACAAGCCTAACAATTACTCTACTTTTGTGTGTATCACCAGCCTGCCAGGTTTACTGTCCCTTTTCCTATGGGTTAGATATTCATTCATTCATTCATTCATTCAAAGGATATCTATTGAGCATCCACTCTTGTGTCACGCACTGTGCTAAGCATAAGAAATACAATGGGGAACAAGTCACAAATTTATAATCAAATGGGGTAAACAAACCACAAAATCAAGTAAACAAATAACTAAGAATAATTGCAAATGAAAATAAGATGTATAGGGTATACCTATACAATGTACCTATACCTCTATGCCTATAACAACCTTACTTTCACTAAAATGATCAAGAATTGGAAATATCGGAGCTCCCTCTGAAATGCTGAAAAGAATGAGAAGACATGTGCAAGGAGCTCTCTTTAATCAAAATGCTCAGGGAGGGTAGGATCTGAGTTATTCAAATATTCTGCAAATTGAGAGTTGACCAGGAAGCACTCTTGTTTTCTCCTTTATTGTTGGAATATAATAGCCCACTTTCCTGCTTTGGTTACATACACTCAATCAAGATAAACTGTGTTCTGGTTAATCAGGTCTTTACAATGCCCAAGGTCATGATTCCCATCTTCAATCGAGGCTTCATAATATCTCTGGGTTTGCAGGGATCTCCAAAGTGACATTCTTCCTCCAACCCAATGCTGGACTCTAGCATAGACTTAAAGGCATAACAGGCAGAGACAAGCAAGAGCTCATCCTAAACTATATCGTGGAAGTTGTCAGGCTTTCCAAAATCCATTTTTAATGTAGGTTTTTTTAAAAATGAGCTTCTTTCTCTGAAAATTTGAGTATGTTCTTTAGAGCAACTTGAAAATGCGGGTTACTTGAGTTTGGATTACTTTAACAGACATGATAAAATATGTCTAAACATGCACACTGGTCAAATAGTCAACAGATAAATTTTTTGCTAGTAAATAAGGGATTTTTTGCTTTGTTTTGGTGAGAGTTTTTGTTTTGTTTTGTTGGAATATTTTTTACACACAGGGCTAAGCATTTATAATAGCCTATCATGACTTTTACCAGAGTTCCCCTTTCACTTCAGCATAAATATATTAGTATACAGTAATAGAAAACACCAATTCAATGAGAAGGTAAAGAACAAGTAGCAGGCAGCATTTTATCCCATTTTTATTTTCACCCAAGTTTTAATTTCTTTATAGGTGATTTTTAATTAGTGCCAAAGTATTCTGGACTTTGCTTTAATCTGTGTAAGTTTACCAACAGGCTTTAGTTACGATGATGCTATACAACAAGTAAACGTGCCAACAAAGAAAAAGGAGAGAAACGCAACATGCAAAATATCACTGATAAGCCAGGTGTAGGCTTGCTGAGAAGATATACGTGTCATGTCACTTTGGATTGCTTCTGTCTGCACCTTCATGTCCCCTCTCAACTACCGTTCACCTTGCTCTCTGCCCAGGGACACTGACCTGCTTGGAATGGGTTCTGGTTGGGTTCAACCAGTTGGAGGCATCAACCAGGAGAGAAGAGGGAAGAAGGAGGATGTAGGCAGGATATTTATGTCCCAGGGTCACTTTAGTTGCATCCCTGGGCTGAAGGGCACAGCTGTTCTTGTGGCAGCTTCCTACATTCCTTCTGGGTCTCGGGTCAGTAAGTTCTGAGGTTGCTCCTCCCACATTACTGCACTACCCTTGTCACTTCCTCATATTTTGTCCACATCTTTCTAAATAGTCCTTGTGTAAAACCCTACAAAAATGACCTTAAGGCTGGGCGCAGTGGCTCACGCCTGTAATATCAGCAGTTTGGGAGGCCGAGGTGGGCAGATCACGAAGTAGGGAGATCGAGAACATCCTGGCCAACATGGTGAAACCTCTTCTCTACTAAAAATACAAAAATTAGCCTGGCGTGGTGGTGGATGCCTGTAGTCCCAGCTACTTGGGAGGCTGAGGCAGGAGAACCACTTGAACCTGGGAGGCGGAGGTTGCAGTAAGCCAAGATCTCGCCACCGTACTCCAGCCTGATGACAGAGCAAGACTCCGTCTCACCAAAAAAAAAAAATAATAATGATCTTAATATGTGTGTTGTTCATCCGTTTCTTACAGGGTTCTTAACTCATATGATTTTTTTCAGATGGTTTTCCCTTTTCCTCAAATATTTTGACAATTGCTGTGCCATAAAATTAAATCAATTGTACCTTATGGTAGAAAATAACTATGTATTCAATTCATTTTCTCATACATTATTTGATTTGCCAAATAACTCTAAGATTGGTAGAACAGTTTTCAATGGCCCTATTTATGGTTTGGAAAATAAAGGCCTAGAGGGATGAAGTAATTGGGCTATAGTCACCATATAGATCCAGGACCCCTTAACTGTAGGATTTCCTCTTCAAGACTCTCTTCCTTAAACCACACTATGAGAGTGTACTGCAAACACCTAAACAACATTTGATTATGACCACAAGATAAAAACTATGAATTCTGTGTATGCAGAATCTAAAAGAGGTCTGCAAACTATGGCCCAGGCCAAGGGTACATGTTGGCTATATCTATAAACAAAATTTTATAAGGACACAGCTGCACACAGTTCATTTATTTATTGTCTATGGCCGCTTTGCCGCCTTTTTTTTTTTTTTCTAAGACAGAGTCTCACTCTGTCTCCCAGGCTGGAGTGCAGTGGTGCAATCTCGGCTCACTGCAACCTCCGTCTCCCAGGTCCAAGCAATTCTCCTGCCTCAGCCTCTCGAGTAGCTGGGGCTACAGGCATGTGCCACCACGCCTGGCTAATTTTTTTGTATTTTTAGTAGAGACGGGGTTTCACCATGTTGGTCAGGCTGGTCTCGAGCTCCTGCCCTCAAATGATCCACCCACCTCGGCCTCCTGAAGTGCTGGGATTACAGGCGTGAGTAACCATGCCTGGCCTGCCACCCTTTTGAGTAAAGGTAGAGAACACACATGACCTGCAAAGTCTAAAATATTTATTATCTGGTCCTTCATAGAAAACACTTGCTGGCCCCTGACCTAAACAAACAAACAAAAAAATCCAAACTTTCTTCACAGTTGCCTAACTCTGGTGCTCAAATTAAATAACCTAAATGGGTCTGAAGCCTCTCCGAAATTACATATTAAAGATTAAATAATTTCAGGCCTTATTTTTGTAAAATATCCATGAAGGGTATTTTGGGTAACTCTAAGTTAACCAGAATATTAAAATAATCATAGCATGTCATTCTATGATTAATCTGGAAAACAGAAGAATTTCTCAGCTTGTTATATTATTTTTTAAAAAACTTCTTTTTAAATAATGTTTTGAAAATAAATTTACTCCAAAGGGATGCTAGAGAGGTAGTTTAACTTTCTTTTCTACTTCCAGAAAATATACCAAGTAAAATATGGAACACTGAACCCAAAGGCCAGAAATTTTTAAGTTAAAAGTTGGTTTTAACTTAAAGAAAAGAGAAAATAGACCTTGACGGTATTTTGCATACAAATCATTATTGCATACTGCATCAAATATTTGCTTCAATAAAGGTGTTTATCAGAAAAAGAAAAGGTTTATTGCTAAGTGTAACCTAACTATTTTAAATTAGTGAAAACAAGTAACAGAGAGAGGCTAGAAATCTATTTCTTATTGTGAGGCTTCTGGAAGCCAGGGATTACAGTGAGCTGCTCTAATTTTTTGCCAGTCCCATTTCCAACCAGCAGGACCATGAATCGTATGTCCTGGCCTCCTGCTCCAGGCGGCTGAGTATGTTATTCCCATTGGCCAATTAGCATAAATCACTTTCCCAGCCACAGAGATTGAGTCACAGATGGGCCTGTTAGCCAAGCAAGGCCAAATCAGAATCTTTTGTTGGGAATGGATATTGATATTGATAGCATAACACATTACTATCTTCTGAGCTTTGACTTTTAAAGACCTTATGAGCTTGAAATGGCCACTGGTCATTTTCACCACACAAGAACAATCTGCCTGAGCACGGAGTCAACACAAAAGCAAGCAGAGTATGGACAGAGGGAGTGACATAGCCTCCTGGTGGCCTCTATCTAAGTACCCAGATCAAGGCCACAACGGAAATTAGCCAGCCCCTCTATTTCCCTTTTATGTGACTCACTGCTTACTTCCTTCCACCTTCCATGTAGTTTTTGGTAAAGTAGTTTGAATAGGGACTTGTCACTTATAGTTGGAAGAGTCCTGACTAATTCATGGTGCAAAGACGAGTGTATAAATAGAGACATTTATTCATTGAACATGTATATATCCAATGCCTATCATGGACAAAGCCCAAAAACTAGATATTTCCACTAGAATGATAAAAGCCCATAGGGAAGGCTGGTGAGAGAGGATGGAGTTAGTCAGGTGGAGCCTGCTATTCAGAGAACATTGTGGCATGTACTGAATGGCACTGTAGTATCAAGAGGCACATTTGCTCAGGCATTCATCAAAGAATTATTCATGTCAATACTCACTCTGTGTTCTTGGCACAGAGGAGACAAGGGAGGGAAAAATGAAACATTGCCCCTTCCCTCGTGGAGCTTACAGGCTCATAAGGAAGGTAGAATTCAATCAAATAACCTCACAGAACTAAGTACAACTGCAATGGAAGGGAAGGGAAGGGAAAGGAAGGGAAGGGAAGGGAAAGGAAGGGAAGGGAAGGGGAGGGAAGGGGAGGGGAGGGGAGGGGAGGGGAGGGGAGGGGAGTGGAGGAAAGGGAAAAGAAAGGAAGGGAAGGGAAGAGAAAAGAAAGGAAGGGAAGGGAAAAGAAAGGAAGAATGCAATGCTATATTGAAAAACCAGTGAGAACAGTCATTTGACCTAGTTCAGGAGGTCAGGGAAGATTTGTGTGAGAATGTGTCCATAGCCATTGGCCAGGAGAAGATGCATGGGAAGAGATCATGTGAAGGGAAAATGAGTAGCAAGAGTGAAAGAAGGTTGGCATGTCTGGAGCACTGAGAATGTGAGGGGAGTTGAAGGTAGAGGAGCGTCATCCCCCTGCATTCTAGATAAAGTGACCTGGGGCAGTTCCCATCCACACCTGCTGTCCCTGGTAATTATTAAGAGTGTCCTTTTATCCCAAAAAAAAAAAACAAACCCAGATCAAACATTAAATACTATAGTCCCCTGATCAAAAACCAAATTAGGCTAACAGCAATGTGGTGAAATCCTAACAATGTCTGGAGTTCAGTTATTAGTAATGCACCAATGCTAACTTGTTTGTTTTGACAAATGCAACCCAGAGTGATTTAACATATTAACTGGGCAAGGGGTATCCAGGAGTCATCTGTACTATAATTGAAATTTTTCTATGAATCTACAAGTATCCCATTATTGTTTATTTAAAAAATAAAACAACACCAGCAACAACAAAAAGGTAGACTGACCAAAGGAAAGAAAGTTAAGGAGTTTCATTTTTATCATAAGGAGAAGAAAAAGGTACTAAAGAGTTGAAGCATGGTGGAGTGGCGAGGAGGAGAGGAGAGTCCTCAGATCTGTGTTTAAACAAAGCCACTCTAGCTGCAGGTGGGGAGCAAACTGGAGGGTGCCTGAGTGACTACAGTGAGATTGGTCTGGGGCCATCTTGGTAGCTCAAGGAGCGATGACAGTACCTTGGACCAGGAGATAAAGAGAATGGTTAGATACAGGGCCATTTTGAGAGCGAAATAAGCAGTAGTTTTTGTGGATTGCATATGGGATGCAGGAGAGGGAGGAGTCAGGAATGAATCCTAGGTTTCTGTACATTTGTTTATGAGTGGGAGTCTGGGGGGACCACACACAGGACCCTTCTTTGAGAAGGCCATCCAGGAAGGTGGGGAAGGGTGGATGGATCCTGATATGGAGCTGAAGGGTGAGAGGACAGTTATCAAGCCCCTGCAAGGATTGGCAAGAGCCAGACAGCACCTCAGTTTAAGCACCAGCAGAACATTCAGCAGGTTATCAAGACAACGTGTCAGGCTCCTCAGAGCAAAGGGAGGTCCCAAAGGAATCACATCAAAGTCCTTCTCCTCAAATGGAAACCCAAAGCCACGATAGCATTTGCTACCATAGAAACAGGGTTCAGTGTGGTGATGAGTCCTGCTCTGTGAACCTCCGTCCAGCCTCAGCCTACATGTCGAGCATGGAGTGGGGCAGACCTACCAGGAGGAAAGAGCTTCTGTGAAGAGAGGAATTGCCTGGGGGTAAAGGACTTTGGAGACCCCCAGACCTCTAGGGCAAGACCCCAGAACAGTGCTTGGCACATAGTAGACACTCAATATCAGTTGAGGGAAACAAGGAATGGATGAAAGATACTGAGCACTGATCCCCTCACCTGTGAAATCAGCCCAATAATATATCACTGATAGTCTGAAAAAAGCTAAAATTAGTTGGCAGTGTTGTCTGCAGGGCTGAGCTCATGAAAAGCACTAGAGAAGCTATAGCCATGAAGGGATGAAGGCCTGGAAAAAAATATTCATCATTTTTGTTTCTTTATCTACAGTGACCAGGACATTGCCTTAAATTAGCAATCTAATTATATATTGGGACATTAAAAACGTACACATGGGGCATGAGGATTTTATTCCTTGTGGACAAGGCCACAAGTGTATTATTCACCATTGCATCTCAGGCAATGTAATCCACTACATGTTTAACAAATAACTGACATAAAATTTATTTATTTAATTCCTCTCCTGCAGCCAACAGAGTATCTCTCTTCGGGAAGGTGACCTCTGTAGTTCTTTTCTTCACCCAACCCCTTGGCTGGGGTTATGTTTTTCTCTCCAATTATAGTGAAAGTGGGTGGAAAGTATCGGTTCTCTCTGTCCCTGAAAGGAATTCACTTACTTCACTGTCATGGTCCACAGTGACCAAGCTTTGCCTCATAAGCACCACAGCTTCCCCCAAGCCCTGGGAATGAATGAATTACCCTTGGGGTGGGTTGTGCAAGAAGAAAAGCCTGCCTGTTCCGGGAATAGCCTCCACATCCAGGAGAAGTGACAGCACCTGTTGGTGACTCTCAGAGAGTTGGCTGGGATGGCAAGGCAGACTGAGAGGCACAAATGCTGAGGCTGGTTTTTGAGCCTGTTAAGCTCCTGAAGGGGAAGCCCAGTGGATGGAACGGGCTATGGTTTGTTGCTGCCTGGTCGGAATATGAGTTGGGCTCCCTGGAAGCTGCAACCCTGCTTAATTTACCTGTCAGATAGCCTGATGAATTTGCCCATAGAGTTTTTAAATAGAAGATAAAGCTCTTCACTCTGTGAGGCTTTCCTCTTCAGGGGGGAACATATCCATCACTTGCGTGGATCGATGTGGCTAATTCAGGGCTCTTCAGCCCCATCCTGTTGAGCACTCTATCTCTACTCTGTAAGTATAATTATTTGGAATGGAATTTAAAAGATTGCCCATTGTGTGTTCAGTTTATTTTCCAGTGAAGGCTCCAAGAAGCCAGGTCACCAGTCGCCGCTAGCTGGTGCTCTGCTGGCGTGGCCTGTGGCAGTAGCTGAGTGCCATCCAATGAAAGTGGTTGGACTCAGGGACACAGAGGAGCTCAGGGGGCAAGGAGAGCTCACACAGGTAGAGTGCTCAGCCCCACATCATGACTGTTCACTAATTTTCAGCCTTCTTTGGCCCACTTCCCTAAAAGTTCTATGCACCATTCCTGTCCTTTCATTAGAAAACATGTTTTTGGGATAGGGATTAAAAAAATAGACAATTCTTGGAGATACCTGGTCTCCTCTGTCCTTCCACATAAGAGATAAGGAAGAAGAAACATGGAATTCTAGGTTCAGGGTACCCATTAATCTGCAATACTTGGACTATGCCTTTCAACAAAAACTGAAGAATCTAATATGAAGTCACTAACAAATACAAATAAGTCTGTTGAATTCATGATTCTATAGCAACTGTTAAGTACTAATGTAAATTTACATAACATCATCTTGATCTTTTCTTTGCCAGCAATAATGTATAATTCTATTCATCTCAACAAAGTGAATTGTATACAGAAATTTTCCCATTTAATAAAATATTAAATTTGCCTCTTTTAAAAACTGCTCATTTTTTTCAATAACAAATGGATAATTCAGTTTCTTCTAGTGGAAAAAAATATTAAGAACAAAATACTTATGTTCATATGATCAGTGTGTAATTGTTTTTAAACATCTACATTAATATAAAATAATTTAAAGAGGATAAAAAGTACAAAACACTTTTTAATCCTCTTTAAGCAATACATAAGTAGGTTAAGGGGTTTCCTGAAAACAGTTTATATTTTAAAATTTTATAACAATTAAAAATATGTTCCAAAGCATAAACACATGTTCTTAACCAACATTCTTAATCTTAATAATGAACTAAGACATAATTTTTCTTTTTTTCTTTTTTTTAACCATGATTCCAATATTATAAGTCATAAAGGAAAGATTGGGTAGAGTAAAATGAAAAGCTTTATAGGAAAGGGAAGAAAAAATACAGAAAGTCAAAAATCAAACAACACCCTAGAAAAGCACTGGCAACTTAAAACAGAGTGTCGCTATCTTTAATATACAACTAATTCTTACATATCAGTAAGAAAAAAAAATCTAGCTAGCAATCATAACATAAAAATAGCA
This sequence comes from Nomascus leucogenys, assembly GCF_006542625.1. NCBI lineage: Eukaryota > Metazoa > Chordata > Mammalia > Primates > Hylobatidae > Nomascus > Nomascus leucogenys. The sequence goes on from NC_044402.1 coordinate 126,962,093, forward strand.
TAGGAAGTTGTAAAGGCAATTCACCAAGGAAGTGCAAATAGCCAACATATTCTGGAAATATACTCACTAATAATTTAAAAAGCTAAAATTCAGTTTTGCAAAAATGTAAAGAATTAGTATGCATTTGAAAACAGAATTAGTACACATGTGAAGGATTGGTCATGTTCATGAATTGTTGATACACGTCTGAATTTGATTTGTTTCTGGAGAGCACTTTAGGAAACTGAATAAAAACTTTTACCTATCTACATTGTCACAGAAATTTCATTTGTAGGAATCTATCCTTTAAAAAATATTTAGGCAAATAATAGTCAAGGTTGTTCAGTGAGGTATTGTTGAGTACATCGTGAAAAACATCATAAACGTCCATTAATAGTGACTTGATCAATTAGTTATGATACTATATGACAGACAGGGATATATGCAGCCATTTAAAATGCCATTAATCTATAGGTATTGAAACAAATATTTCTTTAAGGTTGCAATGCAAAAAAAAAAAAAAACTATTAAGAAACAGCATGTGTTACTTATGGTTTCAGAAATTAAAAACTGTGACTTATCAAAAAAATCCAAAAATTATTTAAAAATAACATTTAGGGGAAGTACTATCATTCAACAGATTTTAGTTTCCATTATTCCCCAACCTCAAACAAATATACATAATTATTTGCATATTCAATTTGTATTTATTTCTTAAGTACCTTATTTAAAAGATATTTACTTATCCTTTTGGCAGGGACAGATTTTTAAAGGAGATTTTGGTTTATATCTTGTTTGTAATGATATTAAGTTTTCATTTCTAAGGGGACTGCAAATGACAGCCCTGTGCTTTCCACTTGAGAGTGACGCTGCTGACCCCTCCACCAAATTTCACCCTCAGGGAAGTGAAATCACCATGGATGCTATTTTTTTTCACTTGTGAATTAATGTTGATTCACTTATATTTTCTTAAATGCATGCATACATGTATAAATAATTAAACAGAGTCAATAGGATTTAATCAGGGGATACATTTTCCCTATAGTGACTAAAATAGAGTGAAGGACATGGGGACTTGGTATGTAAGGACAACTTTCAAAAAGAGTGGCTGGTATATGCTTTTGCTTTGAAGATAAGTGGGCCTAAAAGCAACGATACCCCAATAGCAACAAGCATATTCACAACCTAGATGATGATCTACCTCATTGTCCATTAAAGAGAACCAAAGGTCCTCAGAGAAATGGCTGCCTCTAGGACTGGGGCAAGGAATATAGATGATAAGCCTGGAACATTTTGTTGTGCCAGAAATTAAGAAAGTGTTAAACACGCCAACACGCAATCATGCACAATGGCTGCATATCTCAAAGGGATACAGAAGACAACTGAAAGAACTCCCAATGGCCAAAGCTGGAACAATTTGAACAACAAATAAATACCATAGTATTGGATTCTAACCAAAGTATAATATATATAGGGGTGAGTCCATATTGACATAAATATACGACTGAATAAATAAATAGGAGAAAAGAGACAATCTTCTATGCAGAGGAATTTCAAACAACTTAGATAGATACTCTGTACCCAAGGAGAGGAAGCATAACTCCCCACTCCACCAGTGTGAGCTGATTACAGTGCCATGTTTTTGAAAGATACAGTTTGGAAAGTAAAAACAATAAAATAAAAACGAACAGCAATTTTACAGTGGAGAAATCTGACACACACTACCTCAGCCAGGTGATCAAGGACAACATAAGCCATGATAAGCCATGTTGATAGGGTGTGTCCTTGGTAGGATGTGATGAGATGGAACTTTACCTCTGTGGTTTTCACTCTCTAAGCATATTATCGCAGCCTAATTTTGAGAAAAAACATCAGACAAATCCCAATGGAGAGACACTCTATAAAACAACCAACTGGTATATGCCTCAAAATTCTCAAGGACATCAAAAATCGGGAGGGTCCGAGAAGTATTCATAGTCAAGAAGAGCCCAGGGAGACGAAGATGAAATGTAATGCGGTGTCTTGTAGCAGATCCCAGAACAGAAAAAAACAGCCTTGGTAAAAATTGACAAATCTGAATAAAGTATAGACTTTTTGGTTAATAACGATGTAACAATATTTGCTCATTGGTTGTGACAAATGTACCATATTAATTTAAGATGTTAAATTAGGGGAAATCGGCGTGGGGCCTATGAGAACTCTGTGTACTATCTTTGCAACTTGTCTATAAATCTAACATTATTCTTTAAACAAATTTTTTTTATTAAGAAACAGCATGTATTGCTTTTGGTTCCAGAAATTAAAAAGTGGGCAACTTACCAAAAAATTCAAAAATTATTAAAAAACATTTAGGGGAAATACCACACACAGTCCAACTGATTTTAATTTCTATTATGTCCCAAACTCAAACAAATATGCATAGTTATTTGCATATTCAATTTCTATTCATTTCTTAAATATCTTATTTAAAAGACATTTACTTATCTTTTTGGCCGGGACATATTTTTAAAGGAGATTTTTATTTATGTCTTGTTTGTAATGATATTTAGTTTGTATGTCTAAGGACACTGCAAATGACTGACTAAATGAAGTTTATCCTCACCACTCTAAAAAATAACTACCCTGACCACCCTTTTAAAAATTGTTATTTTTTACATATCCTGCACATTGTGCACATGTACCCTAAAACTTAAAGTATAATAATAATAAAATTTAAAAAAAAGAAACATAACAATTTTTTAAAAATAACAATTTTTTTTTTGCTTATCTTTTAAAGAGTGGTCAGGGAAGTTACTTTTTTAAATGATTGTTATTTTAAACAATTGTTTTAAAAAATGTTATTTTTTAAAAAGTGGTGAGGGCAGACTTCATTTAAGCATTCATACTGAGCAGAGATGTAAAAACAGTAAGGAAGCCAGTCATGTGGATATCTAGGGACAGCCTGTGTAAAGGCAGCATGTGACTGGCTCTTCCCTTTTAACGGGGGAACAGAGAGACCAGTGCCCTAGCAGTGGTCAGGGTTGGGAGCTGGGGATGGTAGCGAGAAAAGAGGTCAGAGAGGACAGAGGGCAGTGGGGGGTAACATACATAGGACCCAAAAGCATATATAGGACCCAAAAGCATATACAGACCCATAAGCCATTTCAACTCCTTTGCCTGAGTAAGAAGAGTGGCCAGTGGAAGCTTTCCAGCAGAGAAACAGAACCCGACTCCCTTTGGAAAGATTCACTCTGTCTGATGTGACTGTGAGAGGCAAGGATGAAATAGGCTGTTCCTGTCATTCAGATGAGAGGCGATGGTGACTGGGATCACTTTAACAGTGGAGGTGATAAGAAGCAATTATATTTGATAAAAGCAGTTATATTTCAAAGTTTTTTTTATCCAATTAGATATAAGAGAAAGAGAAGCATCAAAAATAATTCAAAAAACGACCAAGCATGGTGGCTCACACCTGTAATCCCAGCACTTTGGGAGGCCAAGGAAGGAGGATCACTTGAGCTCAGGAGTTTGAGATCAGCCTTGGCAACATGGCAAAACCCTGTCTCTACAAAAAATACACACACACATGCACATACACACACACACACACACACACACACAAACACACACAAATTGGCTGGGCTTGGTGGCCTGCATCTATGGTCCTAGCTACTAGGGGGATCACATGAGCCTGGGATGTTGAGACTGCAGTGAGCTGAGATTGTGCCATTGTACTCCAGCCTCAGTGACAGAGTAAGATCCTGTCTCAAAAAAAAAAAAAATCAAGAAACTATGTTTTGTGTTATACATTTACACCCTAACTTATATCAAAGAATGTTCGGGGATTTGCCTTATTTCACAAATCAACACGTAAGTCCCTTCATTAATGGGATGGCAGTTATGCTCTGTCCATTGCTCCACTCTGTGGTCTGGTATCTCCTGCACCCAGTCTTAGGGCTTCTTCCTGCATGGTATGTTTTGTCCTATTGTTTAGCCTTGAGGCTCCAGTAAAGCAACAAGTGGGCTGAAAGCAACTTTCCCAGAAAGGACAAAGCTTTGGGGTGCAGAGAGATCTTATTAGTGGGAAACTGGTCCTAGGAGAGGAAAGCTCTATGATGCAAAAAGCATGTGTTTTCTGCTTTTTCTGAACAAAACAAGAACCTACACATTGTATTTTCAAATGCAGAAATACATGTAAATATAATTTCAGGAAACCATGCATTTATCTGCTGAACACTCAATTCAGGCTAAGGACACCCATTCTTGTCTTAATGACCATACTAGGAAATTTTCTTTCATTATTATTAAGTAATTAAACTTTTTAAAAAAAATATTATTTTCATTTTAAAAATGAAGAAAATATTTTAAGTTACACAAATAGATGCTGCTATATGGACAAAAGTTCCGATTTTCCTGAAATTGAACTGTAAACATATATTTGGCACTGCCATATTATAGTTTAAAATATTCATTGACCATGTGAAAAATGAAAGTCTGAATGTGACATGCAAGTGACCTAAGGTAACAGTACAAAAGTAGAGACCAGACAAAGGGAAGCTGCACAGAAGTTGAGGATGGCCTATGTAAAGCTGGAGAGAAGTTCACCTTTGGTAATGACAGGTGAATTTTAGCTCCTGGCATTTTTTGTTTGTTTGTTGTTTTGTTTTTTGTTTTTTTGTTTGAGACGGAGTCTCACTCTGTTGCCCAGGCTGGAGTGCAGTGACGAGATCTCTGCTCACTGCAAGCTCTGCCTCCCAGGTTCAAGCCATTCTCCTGCCTCAGCCTCCCAAGTAGCTGAGATTACAGATGCCTGCCACCACGCCCGGCTAACTTTTTGTATTTTTAGTAGAGACCAGGTTTCACCGTGATAGCCAGGATGGTCTCGAATTCCTGACCTCATGATCCGCCCACCTCCACCTCCCAAAGTGCTGAGATTACAGACATGAGCCACCGCGCCCGGCTGCTCCTGGCAATTTTACCTCCCCTCGGATGGGCCTGACAAATTCACGCTTCTCAGGAACATTTTAATACTGGGCACCTTCATGCAAATACATCAATTTAAATTGTTTATGTAGTCTCCGTGTTTTGAAAATGCACATAATCATACTCAGAACTTAAATCATTGTAAGGATTCAGTGACATTATATATAAAGTATTTAATGCTATGTCAGATGCATGTTCAACAAATTATTAATTACAATAGCAATTGAACAATTACCAATTACAATAGCAATAGAAAAATTATAAATTATAATAACAGTTGATATAATTATCAATAACAAATTATCAATCATTATTATTAGTTGTGAAATTTAGGGCACTTTGAGAAGACCCCAAAAGACTGTCAAAACATACTTCATAGACAGGAGAAAAATTCTTCTAATAAAACTATCCTCAGTGTAAACTACAACCCCTCGTTCAGCTACACAAGGACACGGAACAGTGACATGAGAGACAACTATGTAAATATGGCCACCACCCCTATTTTCCAAAGTCCTGATTTCAGACATTGCCTTTGCTTATTTCCATATACCATATTTCAGTGTCAAACAGCAGCTTCCAGCTTGCCTCTGACACTCTGAATTAGCATAAAATGTCGTTGTCAAGTCATATGTTCCCATTTTTAATTGTCAAAGAATTGTTTGCAATAATATCAAGTTTAATGGCTGCACACCAATCACGTCACCTGACATATCTGTATTCCATTTAACACCCCATTGTCTCTGCATTACAGAAGTAGGCTCCAAGAAAGAAAGAAAATCAGCCCATACATCTGAGCTTTCAGTCCAAAGGCAGAGAAGCAGTGCAGAGCAAGCAGGAAATGCAGGGTGCTACTCGCAGCCTAAAGCAAACAATGCAAATCTATGCCACCGTTAGAAGGTGTTTAATTCCAATAATAGACATCCTGTGATTGATGAATCTTTCACAGCTGTTTTCTATGTAGCTGCTTAATTAAAGCCTGCTGGCAGAGGTGGTTGCTCACTTCAGCAAGTTGCCGACCCCAGAGTATCCCACTTGGCTGCCAGCAGATTGAAAGGAGTGGCTAGGCCATAAGTTGGGGCCTAAGAGTTGGTGTGAAGTCAGTGCATAATGTGATGCATCAAATTCCATCAGCTTCCTAATAACACCAACACACTGACAAATACAGCACTAGGTGGTGGCTGATTTCATGGTCATTTCTGTCTTGTCTTTGACGTGGTCACCTAGAAATGCTTCCCCAGTGATTAAGCCTAATCCCATGGGAAGGCTTTGTCAAGAACCTCAAACTACCTGCCCTTAGATAATATCATAACCACATCATAACATAATATCATAACTAGTAATCAGAGATGACTGTTGTCAGCACGTAAACTTATTTGGGTACTGTCCTGTACTCCAGGTAGGAAAAAAGGTTGACACAGCCATTCTGAAAAACAAATTTGAAAATACATATGCCTCAAAACTCAGAAATCCTAATTCTTGCCATTTACTCTAGAGAAAACACAGCACAAATTCACGGGAAACATGTACACAGCTGCTTCCTAGAGTACTGTTCATGCTGTAAAACTTATAGTAACAAAAATTTGGAAACAATCTAAATGCTGGTCAGTGGAGGAATAATAAAATTGTGATATAACTGTGCCATGGAATACTATACTGCAGTTAGAAGAATCAAGGTACATTTGTCATTATAAATGTCAAATACATAAGGGTTAATGATTTTAAAAAGTTGCAGTATGTATAGTTCATACCAAATAATGTATTTGTGTGAACTCTAAAATTATATACTAAGCAATACTTTATATGTTTTGGAATATATGTATATTAAGTCCTTGATAAGTGTTCAGATTAGGTGCCAATGCACAGAAAGAGGTGGAAACTGGAAAAAGAGACAAAAGGAAACAACAGTAGCCACGGAGTTATTATTTGAACAGAAATGACATTGTGTTGGTATCAGGGAAGATGACTGACTGAGTCAATTTGATTCTGTGTACCTAAGGTCCGGCATAGAGACAAGAAGTTAAGGAATGTCTTGTGAGGAGTGTGGCTTTAAGGACAAATGCAGTACAAGAAACTTGAGCTCTGCCTCAGCTCTTCCAACCAACCTCCCCTCCTGTGCCTGCTGCAGTCTGTCCTCAGAAAAGAGAGCTGGAGGCTCAGACGTCATACATGGTTTAGGCATTGGCCTCTGTGTGCACACTGATGACAAGGACTCCGGTTTCAAGAACAGCTTGGTGATACTGTCACCCTGTGCTACAAGCACATCCAAACCATCCACTCGCTGTCACCCCTGCCAACACTGAAGATGTTTCAGAGTCTATTAGACTGGACCCAGGCATTTACTAATCCATCACTCCATCATATCCTCTGTAAGGCTCTTCTCTCTGACTCTGAGACCAGCCTGGCTAACATGGCAAAACCCCATCTCTACAAAAACTACAAAAATAAGCCAGGTGTAGTGGCGTGGATCTGTAGTCCCAGCTACTCAGGAGGCTGAGATGTGAGAATCGCTTGAACCCGGAGGCAGATGTTGCAGTGAGCCAAGATCGCACCACTGCACTCCAACTTGGGCAACAGAGTGAGACCCTGTCTCAATAAACAGATAAATAAATAAATAGCCCGGGCATGGTGGCTCATGCCTGTAATCCCAGCACTTTAGGAGGCCAAGGCAGGTGGATGACCTGAGATCAGGAATTCCAGACCAGCCTGGCCAACATGGTGAAACCCCACCTCTACTAAAAATACAAAAATTAGCTGAGCATGGTGGTGGGCACCTGTAATCCCAGCTACTTGGGAGGCTGAGGCAGCAGAATTGCTTGAACCTGGGAGGCAGAGGTTGCAGTGAGCCAAGATCGCATCATTGCACTCCAGCCTGGGGAACAAGAGCAAAATTCTGTCTCAAAATAAAATAAAATAAAATAAAATATAAAATAAATAAAATGAAACAAAGGTGTCTCAATTTGCTTCCATTGACCTAATAAAAGAAATATTTCTAAAAACAACCACAGTGGTTTAGCAGCTGTCTTTATTCACCTTTTCAGCAATGCAGACTAAATGCAGCTGACATTCATGTTGAAATAATTTGAGTATAAATTACTTTCAAATACTTCTTTCTTAAAATAGAGAAGGGTCTGTCCTTCATATTTGAAGATGACATTCATTCTGGTTATCCATAAGGCAGTGTGGTGAAATGGCTTTGTAACACTTATTTTAGTTTTGTTGGAATGTCTTTAACAGTTAAGTTCTTGTAAAAGATAACATGGATTTAACTCTAGGCCCAATAATGGAAATTTGTTTGCCTCCAAGCTAAGTTTATAAAGTGGAACAGTAATAGTACTAAAATAAATAAACTCATGGGGAAACTCCATAGAAAGGACAGAAAATTCCAAAAGGTAACCCCTGGTCTATAGCTTCTGTGTGTTTCCTTTTGGGGGGATGAGGAGCAGCTCTTCCATTTTACTTCATGCATTAGGCGAATCACTCAGTTGTGATTTTTCAGAATCATGTGGCTCTTATGCAGAGGCACCTCTTACAGCTGCAAGGGATACTTCTAAAAGCTTGGCTGCCCTCTGATTATCTACCCTTAGTCAGCCTGCTCTCTTTTAACCATTCTATGGCTACCAACTTACTGGATCATTTCCTAAAATAAAGCCAAGGGGATCCCTGTAGTAACTAGACTCATAGAAAGAGTTTTCCAACAGTGGAAACTCTTGGTTCATCCCTTTGGCTGCTTTTGATTCAGATAATGTGCAAGGAACTTCATCGACCAATCTCTATTACAACCACATGGGTCAGTTCCCTGACTAAAGCCAACTGGGATCTTTTTCATTCTTCCAGGTTAAGGCTAAGGAAATTCAAATCTTGATGGTCTAAAATTGTCTAGGTATAAGAACAGAATTAAGGCAGGAAAAGCTGAAGGAGAAAGGCAGACTTGGCCATAAAACAGGCTCATCCACAACTTCCTGTGGGAAGACAAGAGTCTGTTGGAAACCAAAGTAGAATCTCTGCACATCTGCACCAAGAGAAACCTTCTGAGAAATGGAAAGATCAGCTCTGCTTATTAAAATAATTATAATGTCTGTTTAATCATTAATTCTGAATAGTGTTCAAATCACTAGTTCTGAATAGTCATCAAATTAACAAAGTATTATACAAGTTAATACTAATTCAATTGTCTTTAGAGTCATTAAATTGATTTCAGCAGTAAGTAGAAGGGTAGGGGTATTTTATGACAAAGGTGTGAAAAGAGGAGGGCCCCAGGAGTACTGAAAACAATAAAATTTTCTCAATTTTGCCCCATGAAATCCTACTTAAAATAGCTTTAGAGGTTTCACTATATTCTCTATTCTCCTTGAGCAACATTTGGGCAACTTTTTCCCATTGGCCATCAGCAAACACGTGGAGGCGTGTTTGAGCAGCCTAAAATGATGATCTATACAGATTCAGGAACTCCCTAATTATTTCCAGTTAGGCCCACAGAAGTTAAAGACTCCTGAGATGGGCCATAACTCGTATTGTTCTAGGGCTTAGTTATTGTCACTTTCCCAAACAAAGAAATGGCTATAATTCTGTGCATACTACAGAACTTCTCCATCTGCCATATCCAGGACAGCCATATTTTCTGATAATATTAATTTTTGTTAATGCATTAATTATTAACAACATTTAATTATTTAAATAAATGTGGCTTTGTAACTCAGGAATGGAAAACCAAACATCGTATGTTCTCACTGACATGTGGGAGCTAAGCTATGAGAACACAAAGGCAAAAGAACGATACAGTAGACTTTGGGGACTTGGGGGTGAAGATTGGAAGGGGGGGTGAGGGATAAAAGACAACATATATGGTGCAGTGTATACTGATCAGGTGATGGATGCACCAGGATCTCACAAATCACCACTAAAGAATTTACTCTTGTAACCAAATACCACCTATACCCCCAATAACTTATGGAAAAAAATAAAAATAAATAAAGGTGGTGTTGAATTATTGAATGAATATAATTCCCCAATACATTTTAAGGAGGTTGGAGGGTGCTAACCACAGGGCATTTTGCAAGCATTGTAATAAGTCAGGAGAGGCAAATTCTACATACAATAAAAATGAGGGATTTGTAAAATTTGAGAAATATTTGAGAGCAGGAGATTACATTTAGGGAAATCTGAGTGCTTTATGGAAGGAAAGAGGAAAAGAGACAAAAAGAACCCAGGAACAGCCACATCTAAAAAGGCCACTATATGAACTTTCCTAAGTTCTAAATTTTCTTAGGAGACAACTCACTCCTCTGCTTTTCCTAGCAGATCTTCAGTAGATTCTATGCTGACCAGTGCTTGCTTCTTTCTTATTAGAATGGGGGAGAACATAGATAGTTTCAAGAGGATAATGAAGGGACAGCTGACATCCGGGTCACCTATGGTGTGTTTCAGTAGTTTCCGCCATACACCACGTATGATATTAAGCCAATTCTCCAATAGATACTCCATTAATAGCTGAATCCCTTTTTCTCATCCATTATCTTACATTATCTACATTGGTCAACTCTTACATATTCACTCAACAAATATCCATTGAACACTAACTTTTTAGGGGATACTTAGCTAGATCGTTGAGAAAGAGTTGAATCAGACATTTACCTTGCCTTTGAAAGGAAAACAATCCAATAGGAACAGTGAGACCTAGGCACTGGTAACTATAATACAGTGTAGAAATTGAGAGGTGCTGTAAGAATGGGAGATTAAAGCATTTAATCAAAGGGAAAGGACTTAAGTAAGAATGTGTAGAGGATTTAGGACTTCAGTTGATTCTGAGAGGAGATTTAAAATCAATCAAAATCAATGAGTCAGATGTTTCCAATAAAACAGTGATCCACAATTCAGAATTTTGTTGTGCTGATGGTTATCGCAATAAAATGTTTCACCCCCTTGCAAGGCTCATAGTCCAAAGGCATAAAATTTGGATAGTAGAACAAATCCATTATGTGATTCATACTCCTACCTATAGCAACCAAATGTGACATGAAGAGTAACAAAAAGAAAAAAATCCTGTACTTGAGAGACATTAAACGTACATGTTTTATTAGTCCATTTCTGCACTGCTATAAAGAACTACCCAAGACTGGGTAATTTATAAAGTAAAAATGTTTAATTGACTCACAGTTCTGCAGACATAACAGGAAGCATGACTGGAGGCCTTCGGGAAACTTGCAATCATGGCGAAAGGCAAAGAAGAAGCCAGCACTTCTTACCACGGCAGACCACTAGAGAAAGAGAGAGGAAACTGGGAAGTGCCATACACTAAAAAAAAACAGAGCTCATGAGAACTCACTCACTATCATGAGAACAGCAAGGGGGAAGTTTGCCACTTGACCGAATCACCTACCACCAGGCCCCACCCCTGACACATGGGGATTACAATTCCAGATGAGAGCCAAACCATATCCAATGTACTCTGGAATTCTTTGACATTTTATTATTTCTAAAGAATGGAGAGGGCTGGGTGTGGTAGCTCACACCTGTAATCCCAGCACTTTAGGAGGCCAAGGTGAGTGGATCACCTGAGGTCAGGAGTTCAAGATTAGCCTGGCCAACATGGTGAAACCCGATCTCTACTAAGAATACAAAAAAAAAAAATAGGTGCCTGTAATCCCAGCTACTCTGGAGGCTGAGGCAGGAGAATCGCTTGAACCCAGAAGGCAGAGGCTGCAGTGAGCTGAGATCATGTTACTGCACTCCAGCCTGGGCAACAGAATAAGACTCCATCTCAAAAAAAGAAAGAATAAAAATACTCATCCTCTATAATCACGTAAAATATGTCTCCTCTTGCCAAAACTATGGCATTGCCCTTCCAAAGTGGAAATCAAACTAGGGAACAGAGACTTACAGAAGCTGAAAACTGGTAAATTTAGGGTAACAATTCTACTAAAATTTTTTAATCTAACTCTGTCATTTTAATTATAAAATAATAAAAATAATTAGACTACACAGAAAAAGATAAACTCCAATTTAAAATACAACTGTAATGGGGGAGAAAGCAATTTTTCTTAAAGAATATTATTCTAGGCCGTTAATAGTGTGGATAGCATTTAAATTCCTTTATCACAGCTTAAACTGGTGCTGCTTTATAGAAGTGTTCATGTCTGTAATGAGGCTCGAACCCCAAACACTAACACATTCAACCACTAGCTAAATGCAATTGTTGAATATTAATGAATTTATTGTAGGAAGAGCTACTGAGTTTTCACACATTGTCTTATTCAAAGCTGACTCTATTTCAGCAGAACTCTGCCACCATCTGTCATGATACCAAATATGACTGATCATGAAATAAATAAATGACTGAAAAAATGTGTTCAATTACTTCCTTTTGAGCTTACCATACAGCAAGGGTCATTCCAGGCCAATGTTAGTTTGCCACTATTTCTAGCTTTCTACGGCTCTCACCGCCACTACACTCCTAATAATTATATATTTCCTAATATCGCTAGACCTAATTTTGTGTTTATGCAAAACAGAAATGCAGATCCTGCAGAAGTGTCTCACATTATATAAATTGTAGATCATTAGAACTGATTATTAAATCCTGGTTTCTTTTCCCTCCCCCACCACAAACACACACACACACACACACACACACACACAGACACACACATCCTAATTACTCACTACATTTGGGTGTGCTAAATAAAATAAACAAATGAGTCAAAAAAATTTAATCTCTTTATGCTTATAGATGGGACCTGGGAGTAAAGAGTGCAAGAAAGGATAAGCCAGGATCATGGGAATATCGTGCCTGGAGACCTCACATGAGGTCAGTACTTTTGCTGGATTACTTTTAGCTGTCATGCCATGAGCCTCGTCCTATGACATTCCTATTTTTTTGCCACTCAGATGTTGTTGAGAATATTGTTCATGATAGGACACAAAGGTCTCTTTGTGAGCAACCACTGGAGAATGGTTTTTTGTTTTTCGTTTCCAGTTCCAACAATAGATGTATTTCTCGTAAGTTACTAGCTTTGCTTTTCATCCTACAGGTGATGTAAGTTGTGAAATTCATCATGTTTCCTTTTTCACATTTACTGCTATGAAACCCAACCCCAGACAAGTCCATGATCCATCTCTTCCGAAAACAGTCTCCCAGATGCCTAGAGCACCAGAATCAAGGGGCCATTCTCAGGATGCCTCGCTAGCTTCAGATTCTGGCCTCAGCCCAGCAGGTGCACAACATGATTGCTAAGTGAAATCTCAGTTCACCTTATTTTTTCTTAGTTCATGATTTCCTCACTCACATGTATTATTATTTTGTAGGCAGTTTTAATATATCTATCTTCAATCTGAAGAGTGTAAGTAGATTGTTTAAAGCTATAGAAAATCTAATGCTCATCAAAATTTCCCAGTCAAATTTATCTGCTGTATTATTAGGACTTTCAGAGAGATCATGAGCCTATACTGGTATTTGTACCATGTTCACAGACTTGTGCACTTATAAAATTGTTCAGCTAACAAAAAAGTGAGACTGCACATTGCAATGTTTAATCAAGCAGGTTTTAGAGCCAGTCTAATGGAGTTCAACTTCCAGCTCTGTCATTTAACAGCTGTGAGACCAAAGGAAAATTACTTAACCTCTCTTGGTTTCCTCATCACATAAAATAAGAATAAAAGTAGTAACTACTTCATAAGGTTATTATGAGGAGCAAATGAATTAGGTGAAAAGATTTAGCATAGTGCCTGGAGGCTGGTAAATAATATAAAAGCATTTATGTCATTGGTGTGTCAATCTAAATTATTCTTTGTGTTGTATCTGGTACATGTAAAACATCTTCTTAACATTCTTACCTATTATGTAAGTATTAAGCATCATTGTGAGTAGTTAAAAAATGAAAGTAATCCACACAGAAAGTGAAATAATCCCCCAAATAAAAAAGCAACCTACATAATGGGAGAAAAATATTTGCAAACCACGTATCTGATAAAAGGTTATTATCCAAAATATACAAGGAACTCAACAGGAAGAAAACAACCAAATTTTTTAAATGAGCAAAGAACCCGAATAGACATTTTTCCAAAGAAGACACACAAACAGCCAACAGGCATACAAAGAGGTGCTTATCATCACGAATCATCAGAGAAATGAAAACCAAAACCACAATGAGATATCACCTCACACCTGTTAGGATGGTTATTATTAAAAGAAAAAGAGATAATGAGTGTTGGTGAGAGTATAGAGAAAAGGGAACTTTGTACACTGTTGGTGAAATTGTAACTTGGTATGGCCATTATGGAAAACAGTATGGAGGTTTCTCAAAAAATTAAAAATAGAACTACTCCAGCAATCCCACTTCTGCATATATATCTAAAGGAAATAAAATCAGCATTTTTGAAGTTATTTTAAGTTATAAGATGTTATATTTTATATAAATATTACCATATGATATAAGTTTATAATATATTTATAATTTATAATTTTATAACATATATATTAAAATATTATCTTTTATATAAATATTATTTTATATGATAAAAAGATATTTTATCATGTAAAATCAGCATCTATACCACCATGTTCATTGCAGCATTATTCACAGTAACCAAGATGTGTAAACAACCTAAGCGCCAATCAATGGATAAAGAAATTATAATATACCAAGAGATGAATTTTTTGTTTTCACCTCTTGGCATAATGCTATTTAAAAGGCTTGTATTTTCTCTTTATACAATTTTCACCTTTACTTTCAAAGTGTTTTGTTGCATTTGGCTATTGCAGAGAATGCATTGTCCTATCACTTGTAAACTTGATCTGCTTTCTACGTTCATGGTATGGAAATGATGTGATTCTTTGTACAGTTTATGCCGATGTTCCTTGTAATGCAGTAGAGGCTATTTTGCCTTCCCTCTTCTTTCTCATTTTGTAAACTCCATGATTATGAAGTGATTGCTTGAGAAAATAACATATAAACATAGAATAGAGTAGACTGACCAAGATGGTTTATAATTTCTTTTTTTTAACTGGGTTATTATGTATTTCTGAACCACTTGGCAGAGAAATTCACAATACTTAATGTTCATATTTTGAGTAAAGGAAGCTAAAACCGTATTTGCTTTTTGGTACTACATGCATTAGCAAAAGGTTAGGTTAAGTTTGTGAAGTAATATTTAACATCTCAAAAAATAATCTTGCATGTTCCATAGTTTTGTATTAAATCAGTCATGTCATAGGCACTACATCAGGTACAAATAGGTTGTTTACTTGTTTACAGTAGTATAGTAACAAATTCTCCCTCACAGCTTCAGACTGGTATCTGTAGACTTATAGTTCAAATACAATACCCAAATATCCCAAGTAGTTCTTCCTAAACCCAGTTGAGCATAGAAGAGAGGTAACAGGGAGGTGCAGTGTGTGGAAGCTGCAAACAAGTAGGCCAAAATGAAAGGAATCTACACAGAAAATGAAATAACCAACACAAAAAAGAAACCTGCAGAATGGGAGAAAATATTTTCAAACCATGTATCTGATAAAGGGTTATTATCCAAAATATATAAGGAACTCAACATCAAGAAAACAAATAAACCAATTTTTTAAATGGGCAAAGACCCTGATTAGAGTTTGCATCTTGCACTGGTAATATACCAGAGCCCTATTAGTTTAGTGATTAGGTATGAGGATAGCAAACACTTTCTGTAATCA
This sequence comes from Nomascus leucogenys, assembly GCF_006542625.1. NCBI lineage: Eukaryota > Metazoa > Chordata > Mammalia > Primates > Hylobatidae > Nomascus > Nomascus leucogenys. The sequence continues at coordinate 126,977,712 of NC_044402.1, forward strand.
TATGAAAAAACTGAACAAACTTAAAGTGAACATTTTTTTAGACCCAAGAAAAAGGAAAGAATAATCACCCAGAGAAGTCTCCACAGCAAAAGCCTAGAGAAAAAGAATTTACCAGAACCTTATTCAAGCCAGGAAGACATCTGTCCCCAACTAGTCCTCTCTAGCTTTCCTGTCTCACTAGGGAAGGGAGCCATGGAAAAACACTTGGGAAGATCATAGCCCAGAGACACAAGTCAAGAAAAATACCAAATCAAGGACACTAGAGAAAGTCAAAACCTCCGGTCCCACAGCTACAGCAAACAATAAACACAGCACAGTTACCAGTCATATTCACATAAATCCTCATACTAACGGCCTGGTTATCTCAGTTCCTATTACCCAATGCAACATGTCCAGCTTCCAAGAAAAAAGGATAAGGCATTCCAAACCAAAAAAAAAAAAAAAAAAAAAAAAGGAAAAACAGTCTTAAGAGGCATAGTAAACAACAGAAACAGACTCAGACCTCAGACATGACACAGATGTTGGACTTATCAGGCAGGGATTTAAAATAATTATAATTAATGTATCAAGCGCTCAATGGGAAAAAAGTAGACAGCATTCAAGAACAGATGAGTAATGTAAGCAAAGAGATAAAACCCTAAGAAAGAAACAAAGGGAAATGTTAGATATTAATTTCTTTGATAAGCACATTAATACTCTAAACATCAGGAGACAGAATTGCTAAGAAATAATAAAAAGCAAATTCCAGAATTTAAAAACAATGTGAGAGTAATAAAAAATACCTTTAATGGGCTCATTAATAGACTGAGAAAAGAATCAATGAGCTTGAAGATATATCACTAGAAATTCCCAAACTGAAATGCAGAGAGAAAAGACTAAATAAAACAGAAGAGAACATCCAAGAACCCTAGCACAATTTCAAAAGGTGCAATGTGCAAACAATTAAAATACTAGAAGAAGAAAAAAGAACGGAGCATAAATATTTGAGGTGACAATGACCTAGAACATTCTAACATTAATGACAAACATCAAACCACAGATTCAGGAAGCTGAGCAAACACTAAGCAGGAAAAATATCAAAAAACTGACACCTAGCATATACTATGCAAATTACAGAACACCAAAAACAGAGAAAAAGTTTGAAGGAACTAGAGGAAAAAAAATCTTACCTATACGGAACAAGGATAAGAACTACAAATGTACCATAACTCACCTACCACCAAATATACAATTTGAACAGCTCTTTTAACTCATAATTTTAAAACTCCTAAAAATGGGATCTCCAGACTCAGAGTTTCAATGGAGTTTTATCAAAGGTTGAAAGGAGAATTAACACCAATTCTACATAATCTCTTCTAGAAAATAAAAAAACAGTGAACACTTTCCAATTAATTTTAGGAAGTCAGCATTACTTTGATACCCAAAACAGAAAAACCTAGTACCAAAAATGAAAACTACACACCAACATGTCTCACAAATGTACACATAAAAATCCTTAGCAAAATACTATCAAACAGAATTCAGCAATATATAAAAATAATTATACACGATAACAAAGTAGGATTTATTTCAGATAATTTAAGCTTGTTCAACACTGGAAAATCAACCATTGTAGTTTACCTCATCAACAAGCTAAAAAAGAAAAGTAATATCATAACATCAATTAATACCAAAAAAGCATCTAACAAAATCCAACATTCATTCATATTGTAAAACTTCTCAGCAAACTAAGAGGAGAATTTCCTCAACTTAATAAAAAAATCTATTTGAAAGAAACAAATCCCTACAGATGACATCATACATATAATGAGAAACTAGACATTTTCTTCCTAAGGAGGGAAAGAAATTAGGCCAGAATGGCATTTGGATCATGATCCCAAAAGACACACTCCCAAACTCCATACTCTCTAATGTTGAAATCTTCCCTAAAGATCAAAATCTCTAAAGCGCAGATCCCTGCACTCTAAAATCCCTACCATGTAAAATCCCCAAAATCACAATCCCAAAAGATTAAAATCCCTAATGTTGAAATCCTAAAAGCTGGATTCTGGGGGAAGATTAGTGTGTTTTCGGCTGTACACACAATTAGTTGCTGAATGTTAGACACAACTATTACTTCATTGTTGTCTTTATTTTCCAGTTAAGTATAATTTAAGGAGATGTATATGGGTGCCAAACTGACAGTAGGTAGATTTGTGAACTTAATTTTAGGTGTCAACTTGAATGGATAAAGGAACACCTAGAAATGGAATAAAGTATTATTTTGGGTGTGACTGTGAGGGTGTTCCCAGGAAAGATTAGTATGTGAGACTGGGTAAACTAAGCAAGGAAAGATCTGCCTTCAGTGCTGGCAGGCATCATATAAACGGACAGAGTCCTGGAGAGAACAAATACTGAAGGCAAACTGGTCTCTCTGAGAGCTGGGACAGATTTCTTCTGCTGCCTAGGACAACAGAAACTTGATTCCATTAAAGTACATTATCACAATGATGACTTTGTATGCAAGCATTGTGTGTATATGTGAAAACATTGAAACTTTCTCAATAAATGAAGAGATGTTCTTTCTATACAATTGCATTTGTGAAAGATAAAATTTCTTGAGATCTCACCTCTTTGGACAAATGGTGGTGACACACATTTTGATCATCCCATTAAAAGGTTGTTCACTACAGTATTCCAGATGACCACATAGTGATATCTGCAGCCTCAAACTCCTGGGCTCAAGGAATCCTCCCCACCTGAGTATCTAGGACCACTGGTGCCAACCACCATGCCTGGCTAATGGTTTTTTTTCTAATTTTTTTTGTAGAGATGGGGCCTCATTGTTTTGCTTTAAGCTGGTTTCACCTTTTTCTTCATCAATACCGCTCGTCTGCTCTTAACTGTTATACCTGCGTGACTGTTGCTAATATGTCTAAGTGTTTATGCATGCAAAAATATGTCTTATTATTTTCTATTTTATTGTGTAAAGTGGCTTATGAAGTGTTCTGTTGTGTTTTTGTTTCTCAGGTAAATTTCCTTTAAAAATGGAAATACATTGTAAAGAATTTTTAATTATTTTTTTTCCAAAATTACATATACGGGATTTTCATCTTTCAGGATTTCAGCACTGGGGATTATGGCATTTGGGTTTGTGCCTTTCAAGATTATGAACAGCTCCCACAAGGATGTTCTCTCCACTGCCCTTATTAAATGTCATACTAGAAGGCTTAGCTATTGTAATAAGAATATATAATGAAATAAAAAATATACAGGTTCAGGCCAGGCTCAGTGGCTCATGCCTGTAATCCCAGCACTTTGGGAGGCTGAGGAGAGCAGATCACTTGAGCTCAGGAGCTCCAGACCAGCCTGAGCAACATGGTGAAATCCCATCTCTACTAAAAACAAACAAACAAAAAATTAGCCAGGTGTGGTGGTGTGCGTCTGTGGTCCCAGCTACTCGGGAGGCTGAGGCAGGAGGATCATTTGAGCCTGAGAGACAGAGGTTGCAGTGAGCCAAGATCCTGCCACTGCCCACCAGCCTGGGTGACAGAGTGAGGCCTCATTTCAAAAAATATATATAGAGAGAGAGTTTGGAAAGCAGGAAATGAATTTGTCTTTATTTGCAGATGACACAATTCTCTATACAGAAAAGCTGAAAATATCAACAAAAATATCTTGAAACTAATAAGTCATTACAGCAAAGTCACAGGGTAAAAGGTTGAGATATAAACATCAAATTTTTTTTCTAATACCAGCAAGAAACAATTGAAATTTAAATTTTTAAAAGTACAATTTATTGACAGTGGCTCACACCTGTAATCCCAGCACTTTGGGAGGCCAAAGGGAGGCAGATGGCTTGATCCCAGGAGTTGTAGACCAGCCTGGGCAACATGGTGAAACCCAGTATCTACGAAAAATACTAAAATTATCCAGGCATGGTGGCACACCCTGTAGTCTCAGCTACTCTAGAGACTGAGGTGGAAGGATCACCTGAGCCCAGGAGACAGAGGTTGCAGTGAGCCTGTTTGTACCACTGCACTCCAGCCTGGGTGACAGAGTGAGACCCTGCCTCAAAGAAAAAATACAATTTACATTAACACAAAAATGAAATTAAATACTTAGGTACAAATCTAACAGTATATGTACAAGACCTATATGAGAAAAACTACAAAATTCTGATTAAAGGCATCAATAGAGAACTAAATGATTGGAGAGTTAATCAGTTTTTATGGATGGACTCAGTATTAGTAACATATTATTTCTACTCAACTTAATCTATAGATTTAATACGATCTCAAACTCCCAACAACCTGTTTTGCATATATTGACAAAGCGATTCTAACGTTTATATTGAAAGACAAAAACCTGCCAATAGCAAAAGCAAGACTGAAGAATAACATTGAAAGACTCACAGTACCTGATTGTAAGACTTATAAAGCTTCAATAATCAAGACAATGTGGCATTGGCCAAAGAACAGACATAAAGAGTTGGTGAGACAGAGTGGAACGTGCGGTATCAGAACCACACAAATACGGTCAACTGATCTTTGACAAAAGAATAAAGGTAAGTTAATGGGGAAAGGATCATTTTTTCAGCACATAGTGCTGGAAAATTTCAGACAGATCCCAATTGAGCAACAGTCTACAAAACCTCTAACCAGTTTTCCTCCTAACTCTCAAGGTCATAAGAAATAGTCTGAGAAATTGACAAGCAAGAGAAGATTTAAGAACCATGGTGGTGACTAAATGTAATGTGATTTCCTGGATGAGACCCTAGAAACAGAAGTGGAATTTAGGTTCAACTAAAGAAATCTGAATAAAGAATGGATTGTGGTTAATAATAATATATTAATAGTGGTTCATAAATTGTTAACAAATGAACTATACTAGTGTGTGTTGATTATAGAGAAAACTGATGTGGTATATATAGAAACTTTCATCTTCATAATTTTTCTGTAAATTTAAAGCTGTTCTAAAAGAAAACGTTTATGAAAATATTAGTAACATATCCTCTAATAATCAGCAAAAAATCAGTTAACATTTTGACATGTGTATATGATTTGTCTATACGAAAATGTGTTTTTTCACAACACGTCTTTTTATATGTACTGCTTCATACTCATCTATTTTTCACATTTCAATATATTATAAATATCCTTAATTTCAATAATCATAGCTATTATCATTTCATTGTACTATTATACAATAATATTATTACACAATTATCCCATTATATTATATATCTCACTACTCTTTGAAATTTCTGTTGTTCCCAATTATTTGCTAAACAATTCTGTAATTTATTCTTCAAAATATTTAGTCTGTCACAACTCTCAAGGAGCATTTCCAGAAGCAAAATTTAGGGGTAAAAGTTTGGATATTTTTATAATTACATTATTCAAAAATTCATGTTCTCTTATATTTATTAGGAATTTTGCTATAATACTATTGATAAAATAAAATATCTTTAAAATAAGTAAAATGTATAAAGAAGTATTTTGTATAAAATAAAACTGCAATACTTAGGTGAAAGTTATCAGACATACAAATGCTAGTTGTCACCCCTACACTGTATATTTAAGTGACTTTAAGGAAGCACTCCAGTGATGCTCACAATATTAAATTTAAAAAAAAAAGGGAAGGAGAAAGTATTGACAGAAGGAAGGAAGGGAAGAGGGAGCGAAGGAGACTAGGGAGAATCGGAGGAACCAACATGAAAAAGTCGTTCGCAAGAGATTTTGGCGAATGATCGTATAAAACACTGAGATTACACTGAACAAAAGGACCATCCAAACAGTTTAAGAAAATTACTGATCACATTCTATTTAACATCTAAAAAATAGTTATGGCAATATGTTAGCATTTCATTCTTGTTGTCTTCATGGAGATAAATGAATAAACAAAAGTCAAATATCTATTGACTATCTCTCCAAGATGTCTTTCTAGCATTCCACATAATATTTTTATATTATGATTTAATTAATATGCACGTTCACTTATTCCCAGAATAACCATATTTTAGATGTGTGCATATTGTAAAGACACAATTTTACATAACTTGTAAGTGAGTCTGTGTGTGTGTATTTATGCACACTAAAATACTGGCTATGCAACAATTCCATCTATAGCTCCTCTCTTATTAGAAGGATGTATTATTTGTGAGGTATATAAATATACTGTACAAGGTGATTGATGTCATTAGGGAGGCAGTGAGGCAGGTGCTTAAGAGCCAGTCTGTCTTGGTTCATACGTTGGTTTCATCATTCAATAGTTGTACTACTTAACCCCTGTATTATCAAGGTCCTTACTTAACCTTCCTGTGCTTCAGATGCATAACCTATAAAATGGGGATATTAATAGTACCTACCTTGTAGGGAGTTGTTGTGAAGGCTTGTGATTACATATTATATAGTATATAATATGACATTGTGTTTAACATATACTTTTATATATAACATTATGTATTGCATGTTACATATATGATTACATATACTTGTATATAGACACATGTACAGTGCCTGGCAAATGGTAAGCACTCAATATATGTTTGCAGTTATTATCAAATCGTCAAAAACATCTTACAAGTATTGATGTCTCTGTTTTACAGAGGAGAGAGCCAAGCTCTGAGAATCTTTATGACTTTCCTAAGGTCTCACAGCTAGTAAAGGACTCAGGTTTTGTCTGAAACTAAAGCATATGGCCTTGCTCTGAAGTACCACATTTACTATCAATAGTAACTAATGTGATTATAGTATAGGGATGCATTTCTTAGGTTTATTATTGGAAAAAAATGACTCTCATCATAAATTATTTTCACCAAAATAAAGCTCAGTAAGGATTTGTTACAGCATTATTGACAGCTTAAGCATGTATGCTTAAATAGTCAAAAGAAAAACAACATTGGAAAAATTCCATACAAGTAATAGACACCAGAACAAGTTACTGTCCATGAGCCAGAAACCAGAATTTCTTCAACACACTGTATAGACAGATGTAAAATTAAGGGGATGATTAGCCAACATGCAATTCATCATATATTAAAGAAAAGTCCCCTGCACATGAGAGAGGGAGCAAATTGACTTGATCACGTTGGCACACCACAACTTCCAAAGAAAAGGCTCTCAGTGAAGTAGGGCTGGGGACTATTGATGGGGCGGGGAAGGTGGCATCCCACAGCCCAGGAGTATAGCAAGTACCTACAAGATGAGGCATTTCCTCAAAAGTGTTCATTCAACCAGATGTAAACTCATCCCAAACCGATTTATTAGCCAAAGAGTGGAGGCAATGCCACAATATATCCTAATGATGAGAGCTAGGACAGAGAATGGAAGAATTGTCTAACCTCAACAAGAAAGAGAAACAAAAAAAACAAACTCCTTGGCAGTGGTGGAGTTGCTACTTTCACTACCTCTGCTCTCACTACCTCTCACAATACATATTACTGCCTGGTAAATATAATTATTATATATAGAAATTGTTCCTTTCCCCTTCTCTGAGCCTAAAACATCCAAGAAGGGACCACAAAATATTGGTTAGAGTGCACCAGAATTTTCAATATTAGGAAAACTTAAGCATGTAAGAATGAACAGAGAAAAATATCAGACACATAAAAGGAGCTTCAATTCAAGAGAAATTAGCCAATACAAAAAATCAAATAAATATTCCTCAGTTTTATCATCAATCAAATTTTCTGCAATAAAATTTAAAATATATGGGGAAAAGTAAAAGAGAACATTACATCTATGAACCTATATTAGTCAAACACTTAGAAGAAGTCATCTGAGATCTGAAAGAAATGCCTAGTTTCAGATTTAAAATTGTGATGGAGGTGGTGAAATTTTTATTAGAAACACGTAACACCCTAACCTATTAAAGCAGAAGATGTGCTTCGCAGATTAGTCAATAACTGAGAATTAAGGATGAATATATAAAAATGATGAGAGAAAAGATAAGAGACATGGAAGAGATACCTTGAAACTATGGCACACATGTAACAGCACTTGAAGAAAAAGAAGACAAAGGAAAAAGACGAGACATAATATTCAAAATAGCATGAGAAAGATTTCCTGAATTCAAGATATGCTTGAGGTTTCAGGTCAGAGGGATTCTAATTGGCAAACAAAAGAAATAAATTTTTTTTTTTTTTTTTTTTTTAGTTGGAGTCTCACTCTGTTGCCCAGGCTGGAGTGCAGTGTTATGACCTTAGCAGACTACAACTTTCGCCTCCCAAGTTCAAGCAATTCTCCTGCCTCAGCCTCCCGAGTAGCTGAGATCAAAAACATGTGCCCCCACACCCAGCTAATTTTTGTATTTTTAGTAGAGATGCAGTTTCACCATGTTATCCAGGTCGCTCTCAAATTCCTGACCTCAAGTGATCTGCCCTCCTCAGCCTCCCAAAGTGCTGGGATTACAGGCATAATTACAGGCATTACCGTACCCGGTCTCATATATTGTTATAATATGTGTGACTGTTATCTGTCAACTTGACAAAGGTAAGGGATGCCCTGTTCACGGATAAAACATTATCTCTGGGTGTATCTGTCAGGGAGTTTCTGGAAGAGATTTGCATTTTAATTGGTAGTCTAGAGTAATGCAGATGGTCCTCACCACTGTGGGTAGGTATTATCAGATTCATTGACGGCCCGACTACAACAAAAAGATGGAAGCAAGTTGAATTCTCTCTGTCTTCTTGAGCTTGGCCATCTACCTTCTCCTGCCCCCAGACATCAGCACTCTTGGTGCTCACGTGTTTGTACTCAGGGATTTACACCAACAATCCCCTCAGTTCGCAGGCCTTTAGATTTGAACTGAATTACACCACCAGCTTTCCAGTTTTTCCAGCTTGCAGATGGCAGATTGTGGGACTTCTCAGCCTCCTTCATTGCAGGAGCCAATTTCCATCATAAATATCCTCTTTTATATAGATACATCCTATTAGTTCTATTTCCCTGGGGAATCCTGACTAATTCAATATGACTGTATTTCAAAAATAAAGGAAGCAATAATCTGAGAGAATACAGGCAGAAAATAAAAAGGTTGTCTACACAGGATAAAGTATGAGTTTTACATTAAAATTATTTTCACAATGCAAAATGACAGAAAGCAATGAAGCAAGGTCCACCAAGTGTTGATGAAAAATGGCTGTGAAATAGGAAATTGGTAGCAAGATGGGAGAAGAGAAATAGAAAGATACTGTCAAACATGGAAAGACTCAGAAGTTATTTTAATTAAATATACTTTCTAAAAATATAAGTCTAATTCACCTAAGAAAGTAAAAGAAAATACAAGTACTAAGCCTTATATATTGTGTTAATTTGCTAGGGCTTCTGTAACAAAATACCAGAGGCTGAATGGCTTAAACAACAGAAACACACTTTCTCACTTTCTGGAGGCCAGAAGTCTGAGGTCAGGTGTGAGCCGGATACGTTTCTTTCGACATCGCTCTCCTTGGTTTGGAGGCGGCCCTCTTCTCCCTGTGTTCTCCTGCTCTTCCCTGTGTGATCTGTGTCCCAATATCCTCTTATTTTCTTAAACAGCTTTCTTGAGGTATAATATACAAAAACTGCACATGTTTAATGTATACAATTTGCTGAGTTTGAATATATGCATCAGCCCATGAAACTATCACCATAATCAGGTGATAAATAGATCCATCACCTTCAAAAAATTCCTTGTATTTTTGTGTTTTACTTTTGTTTTGTGGTAACAATATTTAACAGGAGATCTACCTTCCTCATAGGCACACCAGTCCTATTGGGTTAGGGTACACTCTAATAATTTCATTTTACCTTAATTATCCTTTAAAAACCCTATCATGCCAGGTACAGTGGCTCATGCCTGTAATTCCAGGACTTTGGGAGGCCATGGCAGGTGGATCACCCGAGGTCAGGAGTTCGACACCAGCCTGACCAACATGGTGAACCCTTTTCTCTACTAAATACAAAAAATTAACCAGCCGTGGTGGCACATGCCTGTAGTCCCAGCTACTCAGGAGGCTGAGGCAGGAGAATCGTTTGAACCCAGGAGGCACAGGTTGCAGTGAGCCAAGATCGCGCCATTGCACTCCAGCCTCGGCAACAAGAGCAGAACTCCAACTCAAAAAAAAAAAAAAAAAGAAAAGAAAACCCACCCTATCTCTAAATACATTCACATTTTGAGGTTACTGGGGTTAGGGCTTCAACATATGAATTGGGAGGGGGTGGACAGCACAACAGCTCATAACAGACCTAAACAATTATACACAGAAGAAAAGTTTTAAAATTGCCAATTCAGTGATGAACAAATTTTTAAAGAAAACATAAATGTTAAAATTTGACTCAAAAAAATGGAAAACTGAGATTAATAATGATACAAAATGTATCAAGTTGTCAAATGAAACACAGCAGACTTTACTGGTGTTTTTCTCTGCTTAGACTTTCAAGTCACAGAAAAATATTAAACAACAAAAAACATTTAAGATTACAAAATTAACAGGAAAGCTATAAATGCCATTCTATAAAACTAGCATAAGCTTGGTCCTAAACCTGGCAAGAGGGCTAGAGGAGACCAAAGACTGGGCTGCCCTCCCCAGTCATAGGCAATGTGATTTGGGGATCCAAGCCCCAGGCCTGACCACTTAGAGACACATAAGGATTGGTTAGAAATGGTTAGATGATCCAGTCTAAGCCAATCAAGCTCCCAGGAAGACTTTTGCTGTAATTATATGAAAAAAAAAGTCATTCTCTCCTGAGATCCAAGATTTTAAGGTAGATTAAAGCCTGGAAGCAGAGGGCCAGAGCCAAACTGGCTGTACTATCTGTAGGATTTAGTGCAAAATGAAAACTACTAGGAATTTCAAGGTGTTGATTATTATGGGATGACTGTATCTCCCCTGCAATTTATACATTGAAGACTTAACCCTCAGTATTCCAGAATGTGACCTTATTTGGAAACAGGGTCATTGAAGATGTTATTAGTTAAGTTACAATGAGATCATTAGATTGGGCCCTAATCCAATACGACTTTATCCTTCTAAAAGGGGGAAATTCAAACACAGAGACACAAAACACCACGTGCTTTTCTTTCTTGTTTTTTGTTTTTTTGTTTGTTTGTTTTCAGATGAAGTTTCACTCTTGTTGCCCAGGCTGGAGTGCAATGGCATGATCTCACTGCAAGCTCCACCTCCCGGGTTCAAGCAGTTCTCCTGCCTCAGTCTCCCAAGCAGCTCAGATTACAGGCATGCGCCACCAGGCCCAGCTAATTTTTTTTTTTTTTTTTTTAGTAGAGATGGGGTTTCTCCATATTGGTCAGGCTGGTCTTGAACTCCCGACCTCAGGTGATCTGCCTGCCTTGGCCTCCCAAAGTGCTGGGATTACAAGAGTGAGCCACTATGCCCGACTTGTGTATTGTAGTAGTTTGTTCTCATGCTGCTAAGAAAGACAACCCAAGACTGGGTAATTGAAAAGGAAAGAGGTTTAATTGACTCACAGTTCAGGATGGCTAGGGGCCTCCGGAAGCAAACACCTCCTTCTTCACATGGAGGCAGCAAAGAGAAGTGCTGAGCAAAAGGGGGAAAAACCCCTTATAAAACCATCAGATCTCGTGAGAACTCACTCACTATCAGGAGAACAGGGTGAAGGAAACTACCCCATGATTCAGGTATCTCCACCTGATCCCTGCCACAACATATATGGATTATGGGAACTACAGTTCAAGATAAGATTTGGGTGGGAACATAACCAAATCATATCAAACACAAAGGCAGAGATTAGGGTGATGCATCTACAACTCAAGGCATGTCAAAGCATGACAGCAAACCAACAGAAGCTGGGGGTGAGGTATGAAACACATTCTCCCTGACAGCTTCAGAATGAACCAACCCTGCCAGCACCTGTGAGACTATCAATTTCTGTTCCTTATGGCCCCCAGTTTGTGGAACTTTGTTGCAACAGCCCTAGAAAATCAAAGTAACAGCAGAGCATTAAACCAAGCACTGTGCCCTTCTCAGCATGGGGCTTGGTGCCAGTGCACAGATTGCAAGCCCATGGGGCCAGCCCTGCCTGCAGCTGTCTATACCACTGGGTCCAAGGAAGGCACACCTGAGGGGAAGAAAGGAAGAGTAAAAGGAAGTCTCGAAGCCAAGTTTTAAGCTTTAAATCTATTGTGTCACTTCAGGTCTCTGCAAAGGAAATGCCAAGGTCTGATTAGACATGCAAGTGAAGTAAGTCTTCAGGGAAATGTCTCTGAAGGGTAAATAAGGATGGAGGGGGCAAAGCAGGAGAAGGCAGGGAGAGGCTTCCATCTGCATTACTGGCCTGATGCCCTGAAAGCAGTGAGGGAAAGGAAGAGAATTGGGTAGGAGACTTATGTTGCAGAGCAGCTCAGAGAAAGTCCTGACCAGGCTGATGAGGAGTTCTACAGCAAAGTACTCAAAGGAACCCTGCATTAGGTAGGAATTGCCCAGCTCACTACACCTGCCCTGCCCAGTCATTGGCTGGCAGCGGCCAGCAGAAAGCATGACCACCACCTGGACACCGTGGGGAATTCAAAAGGGTGGCCCCTGGATGCTTTCTGTCAATGACCCTGGATCCACCAGCTACTCTTAAGGTGAGATCTGAATGATACACGTTAATGACCACCAGCAACCACATGTCAGATGTAGCCACTTCTGCACACATTTGGGGAACAGCTCCACTACAGTGTCTAGAGCTTCTCTTCCTGAAGAGAAACACAGGAGGAAGAGACTAGCAGGATAAACTGCAGCCCCCATCTCTGAATTTGGACTTGAGGGCATACCTGGTACTCATTCTCTTCCCCTTTCACTGTCTATTTAAATTTTCCCTTTCCTGTGTTACCACCTCAGCAGGTCTTAATGGCTTACCTGGTGGTGGGACCCAAACCCTTATTCTCTAGGGGTCTGAACACTGGTCATCAGACCATTCTCAGCCTGGAGTTGCCAAACAAATCAGTTCATGGTTACAACGGAGCAAAAACAGTGCTAGTTGGTGCCCAAGTGAGTCACCTGAGTTCCATACACATTTTCCTATTGGGTAATGCCTTACCTCCTCCTCCTGGTCAGAATCAGTTACCCATGGAATGAAGATTTCTCTTCTCCCCTGTTTATCTCTGGGTACATGAACTTCCCGGTGCCTTGGAAGAAGCCATAGCTTATAGTCTGCTGGACTGTATATCCCAAATGGCAGAACTGCTTATACCACAGCTTGACCTATTATAGAGTCCTTTCTTCCTTCAAGCCTCATGCAAAGTCACCAGCCTTCCATGTCACCTAGTATGTGAGCCAAGGCAGTAGTCCAAAGACCCAGGTACAGAATATGATGCCTCCAGGACCTGAGGTGGTTTATAAGGAGCTGTGCTACCTGTCATCTTAGTAATGCAGGATATGACCATTTAGCTTTTACTTTGGAGGTTATGTCCTGGAAATCCCTTGACACCTAGATCCCTAAGATGTTTACTGAAGTGATAGGTCCTTGACTTATCATTGAGTTTACCCCCCATGCCCCTAGAATGCATGTATCTTATGAGGGTGTCCAACACACTAACAACTTCTTGCTCATGCTGCCACATCGACATAATGCTATCAATGTATTGTATCAATGCGATGTTCCTCAGGATATGGAGATGTTCAAGATCTCTTTAGGTTGTATTATGACAGAGGAAGGGAGAGTTAACATAGCTGTGAGGCAAAACTGTAATTATTGTTATCTGTTCCTCATGAATGTGAACTGTTTCTGGCCATCTGTTCTGAGTGGAATAGAAAACAATACATTCCACAAATCAATGGCCAAATGTGATACACTTGAGGCCTGGATAAATCTACTCTAGCACCGATACCACATCTGTACAGCAGCTGTGATTAGGGCTACTTGGCTGACCTTATCTGTAGTCATTCTTTAGGGTCCATTTAGTTTCTGCAAGGGCCAGACCGGTGAATGAAATGGGGATATAATGGGGACCACCACCCTTGCATCTTCCAGGTTTTCAATGGTAGCATTAAGCTTTACCATTCCCCTGGGCTGCAATTTTGTTTTGATTTACTCTTTTGGTGGAGGATGGGAAGGAACAAAAACAGCCCAAACTCCTGCCACACTCGGACATTGGCTGAGAGCAGACCAGTGACAGCGTGGCCACTGAGTGAATAAGAAGGACCCAAAATGGCGGCAGGTGAGGGTGTCTGCCAGCTACTCATTGTAGCCTGAACTCTCAATGGGAGAACTGATCTACACACCCCTATGGTCACTACTGCTAGACCTATCTATATTTATACATCGATCTCTACATCTCCATCTATATCGAAATATGTCTATTTTACCATACTCAAGATTTATCACAAGAATTCAAGGACATTTATTCATATTAGAAGATATTTTGGTGAAATTCACAAAATTACAAGGTATGGGTGGGGGGCATATAAGTAAATCAAAAAATGGAAACACTTTTTAAATTTCTTTGGTGCTTTTCTGTGTGTTTAAAATTTTCAACATGCAAATCTTTTGGGATTGCATTAAAGATTCATAGTTATTTTCAAAGAGAATTAAGAAACTTATCTGCTGGTTCTTTGCATCTAGAAATAATGCTTTCAGAACATGCTCATAATCATAGACTTTGGCCAATCAGACCAATCAAGTCTCCCAGTTCTGTCCAGTTCTACCATGTGCACAATGACAGGCCTGCCACTGGATTACTGTCATCTGCATCGCCTCTGTAGTATCCCACCTGTAAAGGATAATGTGCAACTTTTCCAAGGGACCCAGCATGGTCTCTTTCCCTTGGAGCAACAATAGAAAGAGGCATGATAGATAGTATCAAGAAATAGTTACCTACTTTGAATAATCAAGGACTTTATAACCTGAAAGAATATTGCCTTCACATAGACAATAAGATTTAATTCAGTGTTTTGGAGCCCAGCAAACAAGTTCCCTGAGAGAAAGCTTTCTTTAAACACAGCAACTCAGGCAACTTGCACATATATGAACCAAGAAGGCCTGGAACATTCAACAAGCTGGGTACAAGAAGAGCCACAAGAGCGAACTAAGCACACTTAAAAATAACAATACGGATAAGAAGGATAATAATTATAATCTCTCTGTTGAGATAGAAGATCACTGTGACCACCAGACACAATGCCAAATGTCCTGTTGGCAGGGTGCTTCCTTGGCCCTTGTGCATTTGTGAGCCCAGAGCCAGGCTGCAGGCAGGCACCAGCCCCAGCTTTCACTTGCTCACCATCAAGTGACTGCCACGAGCTCAGGTTACAAATTTGTTTATATTTAGATGAACAGGTGTGTGGCTCAGTTCTAAATCAAGGCCGTGTCCTGCTGTTGTCATCTTAATATGCTTCATATAGCTGGAATGATTTAACGTGGAAAAGGGCGACACTCCTACCCTGACTTACGCTTAGGGCTGCGCCCAGCTTGTGGAAATTTTGTCATAACTTCTGTTCGAGATTCTGTGCATCATTCCCTCTTTGCATAAATCTACAAAGGTTTTTTGTACTGGTTGGTGGTTTCCTGCAGGAAAAAGAATGAGAAGCCCAGGTTTCTAATGTGGCTTCATCACAAGAGCAGGTTACCTCTTCCCTCTTACCTTTGCAACCTGGGGATATTTTTAAATTGCCGATTTTCAGTTGGCCCCTCATGAATACACCAAGATTGTTGTGAAACTCAAATGATACCATTTAGGTGACTATGCTTCATAAACACTAAAGTACTCCACAAATGCAAAATCACAGGATGCATGTAAAAGAGCTTTATGAAGCTAAATACACTCTACAGATGCAAACCAGTATAGTGGATGAAAGTGTCCTGCACACAATGTTATGTCAGAAACACGAGGGAATTCAAGACCAGGAGTTCTCAAAGATAGTGGCTTTTCAGTCAGCTTCTTCAATTGTTATTTTATTAAGAATGCTGATGAAAATATAACATATAAGGAAGTGGAAACACTGGTTACACTGTAATTATTCTGTTAAGTATTTGAGCTCTGGTACTTACACAGGTTTTCATTCTAAGAATTCCACATACTGGGTGACAGAGATAGGCTGTGTATCATTTTGTAACATCCCTAAAAGAAGTAGCTACCAAGTGGGAGGCTTTTCAACGAGGGAAGGAAAATAAAATTTTGTTCCCATTCAGATTTCACTTCTGTTTATATTATCATAGGGATCATTATGTGTTATTAAAAGTGATATAAGTATTTCATATAAGAAATAATTCTGACTTTTTACAAAGTAGCTTCATCATAGGTATCTCTTAATAAAAAGTTTCCTGTCTACCAAGTGACTCCTTTTGCCCGTATTCTAGCGGACCTTCCACTAAATAAGTGAACAAATGCACAAGGATATTGGCATTCCCAAGCATGCATGACAGCATGGGCACATGGAATGCACTTGAGTTTTTCTTGGTCATTCTATCCTCACTCATGTTTAAAGTCTCCTTAATTGCTCTGAAATACAGGCAAGTAGAGACAGATGTGTCACTACAGATAGGCTTACCTAACAGACACAAGATTCCCATCCTCATAAAATCCCAGAGGAGGAAAAGCCCTGGGAGGGCCTCTAGTTCTCCCCTTCCCCCACAACAGGAAATCTCACTGCAACTGCCTGGCCATGGCTGCCCTCCAAGTCAGATCTCTACTCAGCCAGGGCCCTGCTTAGTGCTGTGAGCTGCCTGGGGAATTTGGCCCCAGAGTTTTCTGCACTGACCAGTTTCTGTGTTTTGTGAGGGTTGGTTGGTTTGGTTGGTTGGTTATTTGGTTGGTTGGTTTTGAGACAGAGTCTTGCTCTGCCATGCAGGATAGAGTGCAGTGGCATGACCTCAGCTCACTGCAACCTCTGCCTCCCAGGTTGAAGCGATTCTCATGTCTTAGCCTCCCAAGTAGCGGGGACTACAGGCGCATGCCACCAAGCCTGGGTAATTTATTTTTTTATTTTTTTTAGTAGAATTGGGGTTTCACCGTGTTGGCCAGGCTCGTCTCGAAATCCTGATCCCAAGTGACCCACCTGCCACGGCCTCCCAGTGTCCTGGGATTACAGGCATGAGTCACTGTGCCCAGCCCAATTTCCTCTGTATTTGAGTGAAGCTCAGACTGCAGGTGCTAATCTATTAGAGCCTTTAGAACTCCTAACCCCTCTGTCTCTCTTTCCTGCTATGAAGCCCTTGATGTTTTATCATAGTGAAAGGGAAGAAATCTCCATTTGCTGCTGCCAACCTGGGCAGTGGCATGTCTAAAATGGTTTCAGTTAGATCTCAGGGATTTGTTTTTAAGGAAGTAAAACATTTCTCCTGCCTACTTTTACTTGTTTTTTTAATCCAGAAGTATAAAAATTTTAGATTATTTTAAACAAGTGAGTAATGAAATATGCATTTTAAGCAGATCATAACAAACTAAAGAAGGACACTAATGAGACTGATGGCCATCAGTGGAAGATGGTGGGGAAAAATAGAGGTGGGGAGATTGAAGGCAGACAAATGGAGACAGTGGAGTGATGGAGAGAGAAGTAAAGGCCAGCAGAAAGAATAACATGCAAACAGAGGAGGAGGACAGAGTGAGAGTGAAGAAAGAAGGAAGGAAAGAAGAAAAGAGGAAGGAGAGGGAAGGAGGAAAGAAAGAAGGAAGGAAGGGAAGAAGAGAGGGAGGAAGAAGGTAAAAGCCAACAGAAAGACAGAATTGCAAACAAGGAGGAGGACAGACAGGGAGTGAAGAAAGGAAGCAAAGAGGATGGAAAGGAAGGAAGGAAGTGGGAAGGAAGGAAGAAAATAAGGAACAAAGAAAGGAAAGAGAGGAGAGAGGAGAGAAGGAGAGAGGGAGAAAAGAAAGAAAGGAAGGGAAGGAGGGAGGAAGAAAAGAAGGAAGGAAAAAAAAGAGACAGAGGGAAGGGGGAGGAGCAAGTTTGAAGTGGGTGATTGGTCAGAGGTAAATTACTCATTAGACTCCAGGTTACTTGCTACAATAATAATTGTTAATAATAACATTTATTGAATGTTTACTATCTCCCAGATATTATTCTAAGTACTTTACATGTAATACTCATCACAACCCTATGAGTGTGACTCAATAATTATAATTTTAGCCATCAGTCTCAGGCATAAGGAAGCCATACCCTAGAACTCTAGGTAATGACTGGCAGAGCCAGGGTTCAAGCTCAGGTAGGCTGGCTTTGTACCTCTTGGCCACTTGTCTCTAGTCCCCTGCAGCTGCCTCTTATTCTCCAGGCTGAACATGCATTGCACTAACACTGAGATTGCCATGAGCCTTGCAGTAGTTGAAAGCAACACTCTATCTAGTGGTGTTAGCAGATTGCAAAGTCCATTATAGAATTTAAGTTTATTTTCTTCAGTGATGTTTCAAAACATACTTTAGAAGTTTACAGATGCTTGGCTATTTTCTAGCTGTTTCAAGCTCCCTCAACAGTTCCAAGATTTTTAATTGCCTTATTGTTTTGCTTAGAGTGATCAGAATTGCTTTATTCCTTGCAAACTAGAGGTTTTAAATAAAACCAGCATTTATTTCTACTTCAGAACAAATTCTTGTTTTGTGGTCTAGTTAAGACTAAGTAGGAAATGTGAGAGAAAAGTTTTTAAAAGCTAAGAATAAATGTTACATGTACGTAATAAATGCAACCAGTAAATGTTTAGTGAATAAATGAAATTGATTAATCATTGCTTGGTAACAGCTTTTAAACTACCTCTAGCAGTTTAAAGAAAACCTGCTAAAACCTGTTCTAGAAAGGCCTTCTGAAAGTACTTGCCAGTAGAAGAATGGTTCTTAATAATTAAGATAAAAGAAGTATCATTTATTTTCTGAGTCTGCTGAAATTAAGCTTAGCATCCATCCAGGAAAATTGAGTTATTTTAGGTACTTTAAACAGAGGAGCATTAATGGAAGCAATTAATTATTTAAAGAGATGTTGCATAAACATGAGATGCAGGAGCAAAAAGGAAACAGGGCTCATACCCAGAGAGTGAGAGCAGATGCCCACGACTGCCCTTGAGCTGCAGTTCACAGGCTACATCCACTGCTGAGCTGTTGGAGATGCTGTCAGTTTCAAGAAAGCAAGTAGAGCAGGGCAACTGTGGAGCTGAGAAGGCATTTAGATCTCACCTGTATAGAGGGTGTCTAGATGAGTGCATTACTACAGCAAAAGTATATACACACCACCCTTCCATCTACCTAAAACCCCTTGGTTTGACCTTCTAAGTAGCCCGTACAAACCAATCGTTCTCCAACAAATAAAAAAATAGAAGGCATGCAGGAATTTGGTGAAGGGCATTTTATAGTTGTCTAGGTACTTAAAAATAAAACTAGGGAGCATTTTTCACTGCCTACAGGAGTTTTTAAATATCTGTTTTCTTGTCTATTCTATGTTTGATTTTTAACATTGTCATCATTAATTTTTTTTTTGCCTTAACCTTAACAACCACTTTTCAAATTTGGTGACTTACCACATTTTCCTTTAGCTTATAAAGAGCATAATACTTACCTGCCCTTTAAATGGATTATGAAATTAATTATTGAGTGAAGGGTATTAAGCCGTTAGGAAAGAGTTTATTAAAGAACAATTCTGATTGTAAAGTGCCACCAAGACTCTAAGAATATCATACTAAGTCACTTAATGCAGTCAGAGATGATGTTCACATGTTTTATTATAGCTCTTACAGATAGCAGTTATTTCAAGGAGATCGCTTTATTCTGAACCCTGCAGCCGATTTTGAGGTTGATGGCATTTAATTTTATGTATGTATTCAGAGAAAAATGAAATGGCTTGATGGTGACATACATTTCAGGATTTCTCTTTTATTGGATTGAAAAGCAGGTACTTAGACTTGCATTAACGTTTGAAGCAAAGAAAGCCATGATGGGCCCAAGTTTCACGTTAGGAAAAACAGTGACATTTTGGAAATTAATTAATCTTATCTGGAACTCCAGCTGC
This sequence comes from Nomascus leucogenys, assembly GCF_006542625.1. Taxonomy (NCBI): domain Eukaryota; kingdom Metazoa; phylum Chordata; class Mammalia; order Primates; family Hylobatidae; genus Nomascus; species Nomascus leucogenys. The sequence continues at coordinate 126,997,621 of NC_044402.1, forward strand.
ATTACATTAAATTTGATCAAATGCTGAATGTCATCTGCAGTCAAGCTAATTTCACTAAGGGCCAAGAAGATGGTGTTACATTGAGGCGGGGCTAGTCAAGTGAATCTTGTCCATCAGCACAGTGGGGAATCTGCTGAGCTTATAGATTTAAAATCCTCAAAACAATTTCCCTCTCCTTAGAGGTTTTCCTAAGTGCATGTGGATTTGGGCTGAGATTCCTCCCTGCTGGATCCACTAAAAAGACTTTTCCTCTCTCTTGTTGACAGTTCTCAACCTGTACATAAAATATATTCAAGAAAATGTGATGTGAAGGGTTAGGTTAGTTCATGGATCATGGCATTTAAGAGGAAGAATCACCTTTGAAAGGTTAAGTTCAGGATTCACTTTCATGTGTGAGATAAATATTGACTAGTAATCAGGAAGTAGGCAACATTAGTTGGTTTTAAAATAAACCAACCTCTACAGTACAGAATGGGGGTGACTTTCAGTGAATTCTTGAAAATTCCTTTGAAGTGGCATAGCATCATGATTAGAAACATGGGATCTAGACATAGGTGGTTTTGGTTTACATCCTTGCTCTATCACTTAGTAAATGTAAGATTTAGAGTGAATTGCTTAACCATTTTGGGACTCAGTTTCCCTATAAAGTGAATATAAAATGAAACCCTAAAAAATGAATATAACAATAGTGCCTATTTCACAGAGTTATTGCAAGGATTAAATTAGTTAAAATCTGTAAAGAGCTTAGAATGGTGCTTGGCACATAGTAAGCACTACATACGTGTTTGTTAAGTAAACAAATTCCTTTCTCGAGACAAGAACCTCACTCCTGGCTTTGTACACATAATGCACGCAAGCTCCAATGCTGAAGCAATCAATCCTTCTGAGAAAGAAAATCACGGATTCCCAGAGCCTTATTTTCAGAATCGCTCATGTTGCTTCCAGACATTGGCTATTTAATCCTTCCAGAACAACCGAGAGAATTTACGCAAATAAACTTCTCCTTTTACAGAAGAGAATGCTGCTGTACAGGAAGATCAAGTGTTTTCCTTGAGATGACCCATGGAACTCAACCCTTTCTCCATGTTTATTCCTTTACTAGATCACTTGCTGTTAGGCATAAAGTAATCCTGAAATGATATGAGATTTAAAACAAAAAACTTAAAAAGTGTAAGATTCAAACCAATTTTAAAAAGTCAGGGTAAGTATAAGAGAAATGAATCCACTGTATGATATTTATGCAATTTTTCAGAAGCTGGATCTTTTCTTCTGACTGTTGTGGGAAACTAACAAAGTAAGTACTGCTGAATGGATTTCAGTTTCCACTCATATTTCCTGAGTAAGAAAGGAACTGAAACATGTAGCTGGGGTTTTTTTAAATAATAAGTTATGCATGTAAGTTACATTTAAATTCATAGAAACGTGATTTGACTCTGCCAGGTCAAGAAAAAAAATTATTATTAGGGTGAACCTGGGAACATGGAGAGCTTCGAGGCCCCTCATTATTGTGGGACGCAAAACCTGGTCAAGGTATAAGAAGGGTAGAAATGAATGTGAGAAGAGTGACTGGTGGGGATGACAGACATGTTCAACTTTCCCCTCCAAATAGTTCCTTGTCAAGTTTTGAAAAACAATCTTTGTCCATAAAAGTTTCCTCATGCCAAATCCTGTTTGTTCAAGAATCCTTCAACTTTACCCAGTCCACCAAAGTGTCTTACAAGCAGGAGAGAGGAAGGGAGGGAGAAAGGAGAGAGGGAAGATAAAGAGATGAGGAAAAGAGAGAGCAAGAGCGACAGCGAGACAGCGAGGAGGAGGGGTGCAGAGAGAGAGGAGATTTTCAATTATTTCCACGTTAAGTCATGGTTTGAAAAAAAAAAAAAATGGTAACTTCTAATGCTAATAATTTCCCCAAACACCAAAGCAATATATGCTCATTGCACAAAACTAGGAATTTTTTAAAAAGACAAAAGAAAATCAAACTTACTAAAAGTATTTCACTTCACTGTGAGTATGTGAATATGTTGGGCTCCATCATCGGTGCCTCTCCCCAGTACACACATACACACACACAAACACACACACATATCTGTTCCCTGTGCCTATGAGTGCATATAGATTTTTAAAATCACATTAGTATCTAAGAATAGCTTTATAGCTTAGTTTTACTATTTATTATATCATGAGTCCTTTCTTATGCCCTGCAATATGCTCTGTAGATTTTCTCTCTAGCATAATTTATGCAATGAGTTAATGCAATTTATTAAATCAGTTACATACTAATGGATGTTGTTTCTATTATTTTCTTAAAATAAGTAATATTTATATTTGTGAATCTTGATGTAATTCTATAGTTATTTCCTTAGGAATATTTTCTAGAAGTGGAAATTCTGAATCAAAGTCTGTAAGTATTTTAAAGCATCTAATATATAATATTGTGTTTTGTGTTTTCTCTGATTTTAGTGAGATTTGAATATTAACTCTTTTCTCAATATAAAAATCCAAGTTTATTAAGTCAACTGTTTTTCTTATAATTTTTAATTATAAAAATTATAAGTTTAATTTTATAATTTTTTAATTTATAATTTTTATAAATTAAAAATTATAATTTAATAATTATAATTTTTAATTATAATTTTTTCTTTGTTTAATTTATAATTTTTTCTTTGTTCTGCATTATGCTATTTCTTCCACTTTCCTCTAGGTTATTTTCTATAATTACCTTTTTGAAGGATTAGGTAATTCATTTTTATTCTTTCTATAGAAACATTGCTAAGTACTTCAAGTGAAATATCTAATTTAACCCGAGCAGGAACTCAGTAGATATTATTCTTAGCTCCAGTTTATAGCTGAGGAAATGGACTTAAATAAGTTAAACAACTTCCCAAGTTCACATAGTAAACAGATGGTGAAATCCGGGCTGGATCTCCTCACGTATTGCAAAGATTCAAAGACAGTGAACTTCCTTACCTGTGAGCACAAGGCTGTGGAAACAACCCATGAGATGGATGGGTCCTGTTCTTTTTTGAGCTTTTCTTAACATGAAGGATAATTTACATGTTCTACCTAGGATAATGTTTTCTGTTTTATTTTGCTAGAAATAACATATATTAATGAAATTTAAATGGGCAATTTCTAATATTATCATGTGACAAAATTTATCAAGGAGTTTCCTACTGAAAACTTATCAGAGTTTTCATGAGAATACTATTTTTAATGATTCTTACAAATGTTACAGAAATATTTGGAAAGAGCTCCATTCTCTCCTTACACAATAGAATATCCATTATATATCAGTAAGTTGAATTTATTAAATTTTATTCACATTTATTTTACTCAATTTTTACTTAACTTTTTTATTTTACTCAATTTCAATTATTTTCATAGACTTGTTTTGCCCCAGCCTGAGAATAGTGTAATGTCTCTCTTTCAATGCCTTCTTACCTATAATTCTTCTGTGTGTGATATTAACAATGCCTTCTCCACTCTCTACTCACCTAATTTATCTTTGCCTTTCCTTTTATTTCCAAGATTTTCTTGTCATTTGATTTTATGTGAGAATTCCACATATACTACTCTTTGCATCTGAGATCTTTTTCTTTTTAATACTCAAGATTTATCCTTTCACATTTATTCTGATAACTAATGTGCTTGGTTTTGACTATTGTTCTTTCTTCTTTTTCTTTCTTCCTTTTCCTTTCCCTCTCACATTTCCCAAATGATGTGATTCCAGATTTTATTTATATTACATACAGAAGAAAGCTCCAGCCCTTTAGCTTGGTATCTGTCTTAGCCTGTTTGTGATGTTGTAATAGAATACTTGAGACTGGGTCATTTATAATGAACAGAAATTAATTTTCTCACAGTTCCAGAGGCTGAGAAGTCCAAAGTCAAGGCACCAGGGGTCTTGTAAGGACATTTCTGCTGTATAATCACATGGCAAACGGCAGCACGGCAATGATGCAAGAGAGAGTGCACCCTCTTCCAGGAGCCCTTTTAATAATGGGATTAATCCATGTATGAGAGTGTGGAGCCTTTATAATCTAAACACCTCCTATCAGGACCTGTGTCCCAACACTGTTGCACTGGGAATTAACTTTCTAACATATGAATTTCTGCAGGACACATTCAAACAACTGCAGTATCTATAAGTCTTTCAGGGACCTGGTCCTAACTATTCCTACAACCTCCAGGCATCTGTTCCTGCCACCATGACTTCCAGTACACCTGAATTGCTTTGCATTCTTGCCTACACAATGCTGCTTCATGCTCTAGCTTTATTTGTGGTGTTCCTCTTCTGTTGTAATGCTCTTGCTGTAGTTTTTCACCTGGCTAAATTTCATTGCCTTTCCCAGAATTATTCTGTCATCTCCTCCAGAAGCTTTCTCTGAAATATCCTCTGAGCCTTCTAACGTGTTCTCCTAGCAACCTGCATGCCTCTCCCTAGGTGCTCTCTCAGAATGTCTCTTGCCAGAAGAAGTTTATCAATTATAAATAAATGAATGTCAGGGAGACCTCTCTTTATAGTTACACTGTTTCTTCATGAGAGGTTTAGCAATTTACTAATAAAAATGTAGAGCTTTCCTTTAAACTTAAAAACAGCTGCTGTTACTTAGGCTTACAAGCTAAATGGTTCTATCAATTCGGACAATGGACATGATCATAATAAAAACCATGAATACAGCATCGCAGTGATAGCCACTTCCATGGAAGTATAAAGAACAGCATCTCACATGCACAGGAACTGATTTAGATTTGGAAGCCACCCGTCTGTTGAGCCAATATATTGAGGTCCATAAACGTGGTGTTCTACATTATCCTTAAATAGCTTCTCTCCTCTTAGCAATTGCTCTAATAGTCACCAGCTGCTGTGTCAGAGGTGGGCACGAAGATATTACATCTATGCCAACAGCTCAGCTCCAGAATAAACAAGGAAGCTCTGAGAAGCCCTTTCTTAACTTTTTCTTTCTTAGTTCAGCTATGGCTCATATCATGGCCTTGGCTTAGCAAATCCCACTTAAAGCATAGACTGGGAGCTTTAGCAAAAATAACAGATGACACTGGGTCGTCACAAAAGCCCAACTTGTGACCCAGGCTGTTTCAGGCAGGTGCCATCTGCACACAGGACAGGTACTTGTGCCTTTGTGCATTGAGTTCTTTATAGCATAAGTGAAATAGATCTTCACAAATCTTCACACCCTGAGGGAAACAATTTGAAGGGTCTCGCCAAGTAGGCAAGCGGATCTCACTAGGATGCTGTGCTGACAGATATCACCTCTCTGCAGGATTCCCACTTTTCAGTGCAACAGTGAAAAACATTTGTGACTTTTGAAAGAGTAAGAGCATCTGTCAAAGCAGGCACACACACACACAAAAAGAGTAAGAAGATGATACAAGGGGCCATGTCAGAGAACAACAAAGATTGGACACAACCAATCAAAGTGTGAGGTTGGGGAGAGGTTGGGATTAAAACAATAATACCAGATACAGTACGTGCCCTCTGGGTGGAAAGGAGAAGAAAAGAAAGAAGGGAGGGAGTAGGTGAAAGAAGAGAGAGATGTGAAAAGGAAAGAAGGAAGGGAGGGAGGGAGGGAGGGAGGCTCACTCACTAAGAAGCTCAGTATTTGGATCAGATCTAGGACACGAATGGCAGCATTACAGCTCAGTCTTGCTCTCCTCATCCCTGGACTCAAATTTTATCTTGTGTGGCCTTCACTCTCAGTCAAGCATTTCATTTTGTGTGGCAATAGACTTTCAAGAGTTACCCCCTATATTCTTAGGAACCTCCAAAGGAAAAATAGTGTTTTTTCTCTAATACGTTCAAGGAAGCTGAAGCTCCTTAGTCTGGATTTGTCTGGCTGGGGTCACCTGTGCATTCCTGGAGCTCCACTGATACCACATGACTGTAGAGAAGGTTGCCCAAAGAGTAAAGAGGCCCTGATACCATAAGAAGAGGTGCATTTTAGAAGAGCAGAAATAACAGAACAAACATTTTTTGGGGTCACTGTGATTTGAGGGTGGGCTGACATGAAGAGTTTAGAGGAAGTTGGCCTGGTTGTCTGCTGAGCATCCTATCCCTGTCTCCGGGAAACATCATCTTTATGTGTGGAACTTCCCTACCTCACAAGGTCTAGTGGAACTGCCAATCACAAGGCTGTGATCACAGCGTGAATGTGTGACTCAAGTTAGCCAATCAGATTCCCTCTCCTGGAAAATGTAATCTTTAGCACTGAGACACAAAGGGTGGCTGCAGCTGTGTTATCCAAAGACAGAGCCCCAAAGGGAGGGTAAGAGAGCCTGTTTCTAAACTGCCAGTTACCCAGTGGTGCCTCAGTTCCTGCCCTTCCAGAAGGCTAGCTGCTCAACTCTTCCTTCAATTCTGTGGCTTACTCAGTGCGTACCCACAGGTGTCCTATTGTTGCTTGTGTTAGGGCCAGTTTCTGAAGAGTACAGCCTCAGAGCCTGACTACAGTGGGGCTAAGCTTCAGAGGCTCTCAGAATAGTCCGTATTACCTTAGATGTCCAGGACTGGACTTAGGTTTTTGTCAAATATGATGGCTGGCCGTGTATGGAAATAAATGAAGACCATTGCTGTTCTGTTGTAGAAAGAGAACATGAGAGGCTGTGGTCTCCACATATATAGTTTTCTGACTGACTTCAAACCTGGACTTATGCTGTGTACTCCTTCTCAGATATGTATTCCTTAGCATGTTGAAATGGAAAATCAGCTAATGAAAGGTAAGGCAAAGTGTTCACTGATTTTCCATTCATATCTTCATTAATTAGATGATGATTTATTTATTGAGCACCTATTTTGGGAAAGGTACTGGAGACACCATGCTGGACAAAAATACACATTCCCTTAACTGAAGGGCCTTGGTAGGGAGAGCCCAAAAATTACACATTGTAGGAGTTTCCCAGAGCTATGTAATAAACTATCACATACTGGATGACTTAACAGAAATTTACTCTCTCACAGTTCTGGAGGGCAGAAGCCTGGAATTAAGATGCTGGCATGGCTGTGCTTCCTCTGAACTTCCTTTATTTTTTCTTCTCCAGATGGAGTCTCACTCTATCACACAGGCTGTAGTGTAGTGGTGCAATCTCAGCTCACTGCAACCTCCACCTCCCGGGTTCAAGCAATTCTCATGCCTCAGCCTCCCAAGTAGCTGGAATTACAGGCATCCATCACCATGCCCAGCTAATTTTTGTATTTTTAGTAGAGATGGGGTTTTGCCATGTCAGCCATGCCAGTCTTGGACTCCTGACCTCGGGTGATCCACCTACCTTGGCCTCCCAAAGTGCTAGGATTACAGGCGTCAGGCACTGCGCCTGGCTTTCCTCTGAAGTTTCTGAGAGAAAATCTTTCCTTGCCTCTTCCAGCTTCGGAATTCCTTGGCTTCTAGACATTTTCACTCCAGTCTCTGCCTCCATTTTTACATCATCTTTTCCTCTGTGTATCTCTGTTTTCACTTCTTTAAGGAAATCAGTTATTGGACTCAGGGTCCACTCTAAATCCAGGATGATTTTATGTCAAGATCCTTAACTAATTACATCTGCAAAGGCCTTGTTCCAAATAAGATCACATTCTAAGGTTCCCAGTGGGCAGGAATTTTTGGTCAATACTATTCAACACACCACACAACTCAATACATAACTGCAAATTGAATGAAAGTAACAAAAGAAAGAAGTATGGTTGTATGAGTAGGGAAGAAAGGAGGAGTATGAACTAGCCTGTGGATATAGTAGTTTTCTCACGTTGCACCAAACCACCACAAAGTTAGCAGCTTAAAACAATATCTACCTATTATCTCAAACTTGTGTAGGTCAGAATTCCAGGAATGGTAGGACTGAGTTCTGCACTCAGGGTCTCAGAGGCTAAAATCAAGGCTTTGGTCAACCTCAGTTCTAGTCCGGAGGCTCTGAAGAAGATTTACTTAGAACCTCTATTCGGATATTGGAAAAGGTCTGTTTCTTGCACTCCTAGGAACCAGGTCCTGTTTGCTCGCTGGTTATTCTGCACTGTTGAAACCTCCAATGTGACTGCACTTGGACAGAGGGCCTTTGGAGGTAATTAAGGTTAAATAAGATCCTATTTGCCTACTGATGGCCTTATAAAAAGACGAAGACAGATTCTCTGTCTCCCCATTCGAGCACAGAGGAAACGCCCCGTGGAGATACAGTGAGAAGGTGGTCATCTGCAAGCCAGGAAGAGGGGTCTGACCGGAAACTGACCCTGCTGGACCTTAATCTGGGACTTCCAGCCTTCAGAAGTGTGAGAAAATAAATGTCTGCTGTTTAAGCCCCCAGTCTGTGGTGCTTTGTTACAGCAGCCATGCAGACTAACATACAGGCTTACTGCTGGGGACTGCGATTGTATTTGTCCATTCTCACACTGCTATGAAGGAATGCTCAAGACCGAGTAATTTATAAAGAAAAGAGGTTTAATTGACTCACGGTTCTACAGGGCTGGGAAGGCCTCAGGAAACTAACAATTATGGTGGAAGGCAAAGGAAAAGCAGGCACCTTCTTCACAGGGCAGCAGGACAGGGTGGGAACAAGCAAGGGAAATGTCAGATGCTTATAAAACCATCAGCTCTTGTGAGAACTCGCTCACTAACACAAGAACAGCATGGGGGAAACCGCCCCCATGATCCAATTACCTCCACCTGGTCCCATCCTTGACACTGTGGGGATTATGGGGATTACAATTCAAAATGAGAATTTAGGTGGAGACACAGCCAAATGATATCAGTGATGAATTCCTAGAAGCTACCCACACTGTGTCACATGGTCTCCACCATCGTCAAAGCCAGTAACAGAGAACCTCCCTTACGTAGTATTTCTTACCTGATTTAAATCTTTTTCTTCTGGAAGAGCCCAGACCCTCTTTAGCCATTATTGATTGGGTTAGGCTCACCAAGGGTAATCTCCTCATCTTAAGATCCACTGATTTGGGAACTTAATTATATCTGCAAAATCTCTTCACAGCAGTATCTAGGATAGTTTCTGTGAATAAATAGAGGATGTGAGTATACTAGGGGCCAAGGTCTTAAGGGTCTACATTAGGGCTCTCTAGAGTGACAGAACAAATAGGATATATATTTATATCCTGTCACATTTTTCTCATATTGCACCAAACTACCACAAAGTATACATATGTATGTATATGTATATATGTATATATACACACACATATGTATACACACATATATGTATATATGCATATACACACATATATGTATATATACATGTATGTACATATGTATGTGTATATATGTATATATATGTATATATGTATGTGTATATATATAGGGGAGTTTATTAAGTAGTATTAACTCATACAATCACAAGGTCACACAATAGGCCATCTGCAAACTGAGGAGGAAGGGAGCCAGTCCGACTCCCAAAGCTGAAGAACTTGGAGTCTGATGTTCAAGGGCAGGAAGCATCTAGCATGGGAGAAAGACCTAGGCTGGGAAGCTAAGTCAGTCTAGCCTTTTCATGTTTTTTTGCCTGCTTTTATATTCTGGCTGTACTGGCAGCTGATTAGATTGTGCCCACCCACATTAAGGGTGGGTCTGCCTTTCCCAGCCCACTGACTCAAAGGTCAATCTCCTTTGGCAACACCCTCACAGACACACCCAGGATCATTACTTTGCATCCTTCAATCCAATCAAGTTGACACTCAGTATTAACCATTGCAGGATCATCTTAGAATTTTGCTACCACAGTAGGTCAGGGAAAGCTTGCCTGAGGAAGGGATAACAGAGCTGAGACCTAGAGGATGCCTTAGCTAGATGAGGAGGGAGAAGGAACATTAGAGGCAGAGTAAGAGTATGGGAGAAGAGTTGCTCTCGTGAAACTGAAAGGAAGCCCACAGGCAAGAGCACAGAGAACGAGGACTTGTGAGAGATGTGAGCTGGTGAGAGGTGTGGACGGATCACCTGGACCAGATCCTCAGAGCCATGCAGGTCACAAGAGGACACTGGACAGAGGTCACAGGAGTCCTCCTCTCTGCAGGGTGCTGTCAGAGCCACAGGATGCAGGAGAATGACTGTAAGCCACCTAGAGAATTTGTGACTCTGGGTAACACAAAGCCAACAGGAATACTATTGAAAATATTTAATAACTGCTTAGGCCAGGATACCGTGTGGGCCATGCTCCCCTCCATAGGCCCTGACTATGTGGGCATTAACCGCCCGCCAACTATTAGCTAGTTTGTAAAGAGGTCCAAGGGGGTGTAGGGTATAATTTATCACCCAAACTTGGACAGTTTTGAGAATGATAGGTGTAAAACAGGACTTTCCTGGCAAAAGCAAGAATTAGAGTCACCTCAGACTTTTGGAACTCAATGCAGTGAATATTCACCAACCAAAAAGAAAAATTTTTAAAAATATGTCAACTCTCACTTGTGCATATTGACTCTACATCACCTCTGTGCACTCCAAGTTAATAGACTTGAGTTCAGTAACCAATCTGGCACTAATTGTCACTCTGGGAAATTGTTCTCGCACCTCAATTTCCCTACCTTGAAAGTAAGCTTATTGCCGTTTCTACCTTAATTCATTCCATGTGAATTTCATTTAAATGGATTTATAAATAAGCGTTTCTTTCTTTGTCAATGTGTAAATTGCAAAATATCTCCTGTGGCTTTACATTGTAATAGCACTGGGGAGAAATGTGATCAGACAAATAAAAATTCCTGAATGAACAATAGGGAGAATTGTGCTGAGAGATTCCATATCTTTAAGGTCTGTGGGTGTTTAATCCTAGAGTATAAAGCCTTGACCGTGTCTTTAGTCCCTGTGTACAAAGGCTATTCTCTGTAGGAAGTCGGCCAGCTGTTGCTTAGCTCTGTTCTAGAGAAGAGGAAATCGCCACTGATTTCGCAAGGGTGAATATTCCACCCTTCTCCATATACCCATATTTTCCCATTCCTGAGAGCCTGTCTCAAATCTCATCATTCTTGGGAATTCCTGGCTCATGACACCAGCTGGTGGCTCTCCCTCAAGTTACATATTTTGTGCCTTTTGTATGCATCGCAAGATGGGTATTTTATCCCATAACATCCTGTTCGGCAAGCGCCTGTGTTTAACAGTGTACCATTTTTGTATGACTTCCCACCACCAAATTCTCAAGTATAACAAATTGGGCTAAGCAGCTTGAGCCTGTAGCTCTGGGGGGCCCTCACTGGTGCTGGGGCAGGTGGCTAAAGTTTCATGTGGCAAGAATGAAGGGAAAGCTGGCTGGAAAGCAGATCTGAAGCTGGTGAACACTTGGTCAGCAAATCATAAGGACCCTGCAGGCAGCAGCTGAGAAACAGCACGCTGGGCCCCTGCCCCTTCAACATGCACCATTAGAACACATAGACCTTTTTCTTGTCATCTTTCAACCTACACTCAAAGTTCATCTTCATCTCAACAGTTCCCAAAGACTATGGGGAGACCCAGTCATTGTAGTCTACCCTATGACTGTAAATCCTGTAAGTATTGCAGCCTCCAACTATCTAAAGCAGGGGTTTATAAACTTTTTCTGTAAATGGATGGGTAGTAACTATCTTAGGCTTGAAGGCCATATGTTCTCTGTAGCAATTACTCAACTCTGCTATTATAGTGGGAAAGTCCCATAGAAGATGTGTAACGAGTGAGCATGGCTTTATCCATTAAAACTTTGTTGATAAAAACAAATGGTGGGTTGGATTTTGTCCTTGGACCATAGTTTATTGATTCCTGGTATAAGCTGTGCTTAACATAATATCCTACCAGTATGTAAGCACAATGAAGTACAAACTGCCTGATTCATAAAATGCTTTAATTTTGCTTTTTTCGACCTCTCTTCTTTCCTCCCTACATTAGGATCTTTGTCTCTCCATAACAGTAAACATACATTTTACAGGATGTCCTGTACGTCCAGCCTCATAGGAAAACTGTACACTTTTCCACCCACAATTCATACTTTCCCATTCCTACAAACATGAATGCCACTTACAAGGAAAGAACTAATACAAATAATTTTTATCTCTGAAGCCATTTGAAACTACAAACACATGCAGAGAAGATTGCTAGTTTTGAGCATTCGTTGCAGCACATTTAGTTGGGGGAAGTAACCCCATGACTGCTGATTTGGTTTCCCATGTGTTTGTTGCCTTATCACATAGGAATGAGTGTGAATGCAAGTATTTGTTTTGCTGTCTTTTTAATAGTATTTTTCCAGTGTCGCTGGATGAATGGAACAATGTGAATTTCTTTTTTATTGAAGTGGCTAGCAGGGTTTCTAGATTTCAGTAAGTTCTTGTTACGGGATTAATAGAAAAATGTTGGATCTCCGCTGGAACTCCTTGGAGTTGGAGAACTTTCATGTTCTTCCTCTCTTAGGGGAAGTCAGGGAATCAATGAAAGTGAATTTCTGAGTCTCCCAAAGCCTCCAATTACTTGGTCTTTTTCTCCATCACTCTGAATGCCTCAAGTCTCATTCTTGGGGAGACTCATTTACAAGGAGGCAAAGCAGTTCTAGGATTGTTTCTCTATAAACCTAATGATTTTGTCCTCTTCATACGAAATCAGCCTCGTTGCTGTCATCCTTATTGATCTGTATTTTTTTGCCCTTTTATCCTTTTCTTGCATAGGCTATCTCTTTCAACTCGTTTCTGGAACTTTTTCTTCCTCACATTATCCAACTCCTATTAGATAGTTTTCTTCCTACCCCCAAACAGTGTCCCTCCACGTTGTGACTCTTTTCTCAAAACGCTGCTGTTCTTCAACCACAGTGCATTAAACTTTTTATCATAATCATGCACATGTCAAAATTCTCTATAATGACTAACAGTCAAGCCTGGGACAGAATTTGCGGAGAAAGGGCATGAGTCCCTAAGTTACACGTTGAACACACTGAAGAGCTACTTTTCACTTAATTACTCCCTAAACTGGCTCTCACTTTGGAGGCTGCTTAGCTCCAGGGTCAAAGGTGAAGCATTCAAATCACCCTTTCCTTTGATAATTCATACATATCTTTCTGCTGGTGAGCAGGCCAAGTACAAAAGCTAAAATCAGCAACAGTAGCACCTTCAAACATAAAGCATGAAGTCCAAACCGCTTTGAACTCCCTCTGGGAAAAAGTGTTACTGAGGTCAAATGGGTTTTTTGTGGACCCAGGGAATCTTATGCTTTCTTGAGAGACATAGAATACATTTTACTATAAGGAGGATTGCATAAATAATGGTTATTAAAGTGCCAAAAATAGTCAAATGACAGTCATACAACACAGAACTCTTGTTTAAATTTTAAAACAAGCCGCCCTCACCTTAATAGAAAAAACATGTGTTTGTTAAACCCATGGGACCAATTCTGCTTTTAGTGAAAACTTAGAATTTATGCCTAAGTCAATAAAGCCTGTTCAGGATTGTGTGCATGTGTGTGTGCAGGTGTGTGAAGTAGGTGGGTGTTCTCAGGGTAACAAAGAAGACACGGATGGGCAGAGGAGTAAAGTAAGCTTTCAGGGAAAGGTTAGAAGCTGGAATGAGGACCAGCCTGTGTTTAGTAAGTACTCGCCACACCAGTATGGCCATTTATCACTTGTTGAAGGGCAACATCGATTCTGGTTGGTCAATACTCATCCATTACATTCATTACCTATTTTTAATATCACACCCAAAGGGTATCCTAAAGTTTCTCAGCACCGTAAAGCCTAATTAGTCTAACAATTTAAATTTACTAGAGAAGGTGTCAAAAGCAATTCATTATTTAAAGAGGGGTTTTAACCCCATTTTATAGGGACTATTTCTCTTATTCTCTTTTAGTCATTTATTCAGTATATCTTTCTTTCACATTTTCACTTGTTGTCAATCAAGAAAACCCTACTGAGTGTTGGATTATTAAATGCCAAGTAACAAATAAAAGTTTACTTGTACTAGTTCAAAGAAAGAAGATCGTTTGGAGTAGAGTCATTAGGTATCAGTTCATTTAGCATAATTATTGTTATATCTAAAATAAACATATAATATGCAGTGAAAATATAAATTTTAAGAACTGAACTATTCTAAGAATGAGGAATATATTCAGTCAAATATTCAGAGATAGGGCCACAAAGTACCTAACCCTGTACGTAACTCAGTCAAGAAAGGGATTTGCTGGATTCACATAGATATTGGAGAAGCAAAGGGTCTTCTAAACTAAGGTATGACAAGGACTTAATGTCTAGGGCACAGTCAGACCCTTCTCTTTTCAAATCTCATCTCCACATCTCTTTGCAGGTAGATCTCTACTCTGATGCCTCTGCTTGGTGAAGGTTATGGCTTCTGACAGTTCTGAGATGACATCTTTACAGCCTTTTGCCAAAGAGCAAAAATGGCTCTTTCTTTCCCAGGTTCAGTCTTTAATATCCAGGGGAAGGATGAGGATTGGTCTGAATAGACTTCCATTCCAAGTGCTACACTTAAAGCATTCTAAGAAAACAGCTTCTTGTCTTAACATGTGGTATTTAATCATTTTATTCATTAAGCCTTTGAGCTTTGACAAGTCTGGGTCTATTGGCAACTGTCAGTAACCTATAGCTAAACAATACAGCTACTATATTGACAAAGGATGCAATGGAACAGAAGACAGGTCTATAGTGGAAAATGCCAGAGTGGTTAATGTGAGTGTGTTCGGGAGACAGGTTTCCTGGGTGTGAAAGAAGCTTTGCTGTTCACTGGGTATCAGACTCTGGGACAAGTGCAGAACCTCTCCAAGCCCCAGTGTTTTCAGATGGCAGGCAGTGGTGCTACTTGCCCAAAAAAGGGATTGTAAATCCAAATGCAGATCCTCTATCCTTTTCTTACATAGGCTATCTCTTTCAACTCATTTCTAGATTTTTTTCCTTCCTCACATTATCCAACTCCTATTAGATGGCTTTCTCCCTAACCCAAAAAGGTGTCCCTCCACATTAAGATTCTTTTCTCAAAACCCTGCTGTGCTCCAACCACAGTGCATTAATCTGTAAAACCTCCCTGAAAGGTTACTTGACTCTTCTGTCTATGCATATCTTCTCTATTACCCTGAGAACACACACCACACACACCTAGACACACATATGCACACAATCCTGAACGGGCTTCATTGACTTAGGCATAAATTCTAAATTTTAACTGAAAGCAGACCAGTACCTGATACTTGAATCAGACATACATCGAAATATCACATTAACCCTCCTTTTAAGTGTTACAACTTTGCTCTTAAAAGCTATCCAAATGCAATAGGAATATTCCCCTCCAGGATAAATTTTAGCAAACCTTGCTGGATATATGATGTCCATTGTGTTCTGATCCACCTCATCCCTCACACTCACTCATATGACCACACCAAATTACTAGCCCTTCTCTGAAGCAGACCTGGGTTGACTTCAAGCCTCTGGGCTTTTGCATTTAAGGCTTCTCTGCCTGCATTGTCCTCTGAGGCCAGAGCTCCCAAGCATATCTTATGCATGTTGGAAGTCCTAGCTCCTGTTCTCCTTCTGGTTTCCCAAAGAAAGTGCAGATTGCCTTCTCCTGCATTTTCTGCAATAATTTTAACAATCATCATCTTGCATTACAATCTCCGAGAACTTTTTTAATTCTATTAGAATGAGAAAGAAAACACTGTGCCGTGTGCTTTTCACTTTATTCCTAGAGCTCACAATGACCAGAATACAGTAGGCGATTAATAAATGCTATTGAAAAAGGGGAGGATTTTCTTTCATTTCAAACTTCAATGAAGCATAAAGCAGTGACTGCATTTTTTTTTAAATTAAAAAAAATACTACAAGATTGTCAGGTCCAAATGTATTTGGGCACAAAGGTGTTGTTGAACAGTGGACATTATTATCAGTTACCCTCTGAAAGTCATAGCTTTTTCTAGAGTTCACACCTAAGAACTTAGTACATTACTCCACCAGTCCTTAAGGTAATATACTCTTTCATCTAAGAGGAATTTTCCCCTTGTTTTAACAAGTGTGATCAGTCCCTGGAAATATTCACAAATCTCAGTCAGAAAGGGAACTTGTTACAGCACACAGACAAACTGCCATATGTGTGTTATTTCATGTAGTAGAAAGCAAAATATTATAGGGCTGATCAGCTCAAACATCCCTGTACTAATATGTCCAACAGATGTTGGGAACCTTCCCTCTTTCTATAATGTGATTTAGATAAATGTGTTATGCTATTCCTTAGAATAAAAAGATGTTTTAAACTTTCATATATATCTATATTTGTCTTATATATAATTTTTGCTAAACTCCTATTTGACACTCTATAGCTCCTTGCCTTATTTGTTTTTTTTTCTCTGTCCACACTCATAACCTAGGATTAAATGTGAGAATTTTCAAGTAATTGCTGAGAATACATTTAAATTTCATTTACACTAGGCAATTTGAGAACTTAGCATCTTTATAAGGTAAGCCTAAGGTCTTACAACACTTGCCTAATCAGTATGAAGCAGAGAGGAATAAACAGCCCACTGCATTTCCAGAGTGTTTTAAAACAATTTTCCTCTTCAACAACTCCAAAGCAATTATGCCTCAAAAGATCCCTAACCTCACAGAATATGCATTAGGTTAAAACTTCTGAAGGAAAAAAGCTTTAAAAATGTATTATACCATATCGACTACATGAAATATTTGTACTATGTGATACTAAATGACCATCCATTCTCCAAGACCTATGAGAATAAAATTGGGTTTGTTTTTCCTACAAATAAAACGTTGTTTCTAAGTAGTATAATGTTAATTCTATGATTAAAGACATAAAACTTTAGCTATTTTTTCACATATATGCAAAAGTAATTTTAACTAAAATCTTTTGAGATACATCATTTTATCCATTCCACTACTGTATTCTGTACAAGAACTATTCTAAGACCCCATAACAGATATTGCAGTTATGGTTAAAATATAATCTAAAAAAATACAGTCTGGCTTTCAAAACAGTAAATATAAGACATATGCAGGCTGGGTGCTGATAATCCCAGCACTTTGGGTGGCCAGGGCAGGCAGATCACCTGAGGTTGGGAGTTCAACACCAGCCTGGCCAACATGGTGAAACCCCAGCTCTACTAAAAATACAAAAATCACCTGGGCATGGTGGTGTGTGCCTGTAATCCCAGCTACTTGGGAGGCTGAGGCAGGAGAATCACTTGAACCAGAGAGGCAGAGGTTACAGTGAACCGGGATCATGCCACTGCACTCCAGCCTGGGCGACAGAGCAAAACTCCATTTCAAACAAAACAAAACAAAAAACAAAGACATATCCAAAAATAATGATAAGGCAAAAGATTTTCTGAGCATCAAATAAGCATGAACAGCAAGCACTACCAGTGGTGTTTAGATGAGGCCAACACACTGGAGCAAGGCAGGCTCTGGTGGTCCCCACGCTGGGTACTGAAGGGCAGGGAACATTTCTGGTAGAATGAGATGGCGACAGAACATTCTACACAAAAGGAAGAGTATAAACAAAGGTAGATAGCTGGAGGAACATGAATTATACTCAGGATTGAGACAAGAAGTCTCAAAATGGAAGTTCACAGACCAAATCCAACCCATGGATATATTTTTAAATTATGCTACAGATCAATTTTTTAATTCAACTGACAGCATTCAAAAATTGATAAATTTCATATACAAATTCAAGTGCCTAGCTTTATGTTAAAAAGTTAAAGATCCAGCAATGGTCAGCAAACATTTTCCCATGAACACCATTGGCAGGAACTTAGTAGAAGTATTTACACACACCCCTGCTTGCCAGTTTCCTCCTCTCCCTTTCGCCTCATAGTTCCCAGGGTACTCATTTCCATGACCCAATGGCCCCTTAGGTATTGTCCGAATGGATGGCCTCATGTAAAAACCAGTTCACCAGGAGAGATGACAAGGGAAATAATGATTGATAATATTTGTACATAGGAAAGAATCCAAGTTACAGAGAGCATCTAACACCATGCTAAAGAGTTTGGATTTAATTAACAGAAATCAGAAACAAAAATATCTTAGGAGTAACATGATCAAGGTTGTGTTTTAAGGAATTCCATCTGGAGGCAAGGACAGGATGTCTTGGAATGCAGAGAGAGGAAGCCAGTAACAACAATAACAAAAGCCGTCATTTACTGAATTCTACCAATATTTTCAGAAACTATTAAAACTTAATACATACCATCCTCGACAGCTTGAAATCCCAGCTCTACCTTCTACTAGCTATGTGACATTAGATCAAATTATTTAACCTCTCTCAGTCTTAATTTGTAACCTGTGAAATAGTGCCTAACATAAATATATTTGTGAGCATTAAACGCATTCACCCATTTAAAGTGCAAAGAACAGTGCTTGACCCGTATAAACAGTCCAACTAATTGTAATTATATATTCTTTGCTCTTTCATTCTCAAATATGGAAGATATTAATTTTCTCATTTTATTGGAGAGAAAAATGATATTCAGTAATTTGAAAAATTTTGCCCAAGAGAAATAGCTATGACATGGAAGAGGCTCATGTCCAAAGCAAGCCATGATCTGGGCTCTTCACTGCATTATGTCACTTTCCATTGACAAAGCTTTGGGACAATCACTGAGTCTCATTTTCCAAATGGCAGGTTGAACTGGCTCACTGGATGATCGAGAAGATCCATTATGATCCTCATGCTCTGACTACATTTTTTTTTCTAGAAATTGGCCTATTCTGGATCATAGAACAAGGAAAGGAAGGAAAGAACTAGACTACTTCTTATAATTGGGTGGTTTTATTGAGTGTACCTCTCATCAGCCCCTCCCTTGACACTCTAGATGTCACTGACCTACTTTAGATCTTTATTACCAACCATGGAGCCTAGGAAAGATAAGGCAAAATTGTGACCCTCTCCTTCTTAAACACTTTCAATGGTTACCCATTTTTTTTTTACAGTGAATAAAATCTAAACTTTTAAGCATAATACGCAAATCCCCTTACAATTGTGTTTGCCCTACAATGCAGATTCTTAACCAGGTTCTTCCTTACTTTGACATTCATATGACTTTATTTATCCTTCTATCTTTATCTATAGTGCCCTTTTCTTTTTCTTTTCTTTTTTTTTTTTTTTTTTTTTTTTTTGAGACGGAGTCTTGCTCTGTCGCCCAGGCTGGAGGGCAGTGGTGAGATCTCGGCTCGCTGCAAGCTCCACCTCCCGGGTTCAAGCCATTCTCCTGCCTCAGCCTCCCAAGTAGCTGGGACTACAGGTGCCCACCACCATGCCCAGATAATTTTTTGTGTTTTTAGTAGAGATGGGGTTTCACCGTGTTAGCCAGGATGGTCTCCATCTCCTGACCTCGTGATCCACCCACCTTGGCCTCCCAAAGTGCTGGGATTACAGGCATGAGCCACCGCGCCTGGCCTAGTGCCCTTTTCTTTATACCATCTATCAGAATCTTGCCCACTCTTCAAGAACTCACACCCAACATGAGCCCTTTACAACCTACTCCCTGTGTCCCCAAACCCCAACACCTTTCTTTTCTCTCCCATTGTCCATAGCATCCCATCAGAACAGCCAGAACAGTCTGTGTAGCTGAGATACATGTGTACAACCCCACTTTCTCACCACCAGTCTGTGAGCATGTTAATGATGGGACAAGATGTCAATAATCTCTATTTCCTGAGGATCTTAGTGCATTTATTGCATGCCCAAGTGGAATTCCAGATGCCACTAACTATAGAATACAAAAAAAAAGAAGGAATATATTGGGGTAGCAGAAGAATGAAGACAATTTTAGATTTTATAATGCTTTATCCTACTAACATTTAAACATATATTAAAATATTTAAGATCCCAAAATAGATTTTGCAAACTATTAATAATCTCACAGTTTTTAACAACAATAAAGGGATAAGAAAGGCCTAACGAAAAAAACTCATGTGTGACTTGTGATATCTGTTTCATTTCAGTAGAATCACAGCTTATCTATTTGAGCTAGAAGTTTGTGTGTCTGCTTATGTGTGTGTGTGTATGTGTGTGTTTGCACAGTGATAGGGACAGAATCTGTTATGACTCACATGGAAAAAAGTGCACCTCTGAGAAACTTGGCTGGATCAAGTACACAAATAAATATTTTAAAAGGCATTGCCAACCCTGCTCTAGAAGAAATACACTGAGAGTTTGTTTATCAGCAGCCATCTATCCTTCAAAGGGAATCTGGAAGTGGGGTCAAGGAAAGAAAAAAAATAACCTATTATGATAAATAAACAGAAGATTTAAGTTCAGTGTTGGTCCCAAAGAGATAAAATAGAAAACAGTATTATACAGCAGCAAAAATTATTCCTCTGGTAATTATAAGCATCTCATCTATTCCAGATTCATGATGCCTAGGGTTATGAGTTTACACAATGGGTGGTTCCCTATATTCAGTCCTAAATCCAAATATTACATAGATCCTAAAAGAGCAAAGCTTTCCCTAATGTGTGTGTGTTTATACTTCAAAGTAAAAAACATGAATTTTAACCAACTTTAATGGAGCTCATTTTTCTTACATACATGCAGCTCATTTTGACATACAAGCTAGGCAACTGCCAAATTTGTCTTCCCAAAATAGAATCTGGCTCTGAAATCTAACATGGCAGCAATTAACTTAAACTGCACATCAGATAACTTTGACTGGTCATAAATCTTTGTCATTTGCCTTAAAAAGCAACAACTGATAGCTAATAAAACTGGATATGCACCTAGCTATAAACATTAGTTGTTTATCTTGCTATCATTAGCCCTCTTTCCTTGAGCTACATCACCCAGGACTCACAGATTCTTCACTGGCCATCTCTCTGGATATTACTGGGGCAGCTTCAAATCTCACTTTTTGTCCTCAAATTATCGTTACATCTCTTATTTCTTTATAGTGAAGGATGGAAGATAAATTTTTATTTCTCAAATCATTTGAGAATGATGACTGTCTGCTTCTTAAAATGCATGGTCTCCACTGCGTTCTCTCCTTGCCACTTCCACTGTCTAGCTCTGTGTATTCTCTGAGATTCTCTGTTATTTTATAAATCATCTACTATAAAATGCCAGTCCCAGGGAATGCTCCACTGGACTACTATCAAGTAACTTAAGGAATTGCTGAGCATTGACTATTTTTATAGGGAATATTCTCATGGGAGAAAATCTGAGAAGTCCTACCATACCAAAACGAAAAACAGAAAAAACCTAAATTGCCTTGGTTTTATGTGAAATCTTTGTAGCATATTTGACCATGGAGCTCTCTCTTTTATTTATTTATGTATTTATTTATTTATCTTTAGGTAGCACCTATTAACATCCTGGCAGAATCTGCCTTTCTCAAATCACATGCTGGAAAGCACTGCTCCCCACTGGAGTCCAGCTCCTCAAGCTACATGTCAAGCATTGTCCTCTCCTTCTTCCACATCCCCTTCCCAAAACAAAGTCCAATCAACTTCCTTTTCCAAATAATTCCAGCAGGACTACTATTCTGACAGGTTTTAGGTTAGGCACCTTGACTTTTGCTTTCTTGATTGTCTATAATCAGTCTTTCAGGAAGGCTTATGTTTCCCCTTATATGAAAAGATTCCCTGGACTCACTGTTCCCCTCCCCATCTCATGATCCCATAGTGATTTTCAGCTCTGTGACGGTTAATTTTAGCTGGCAACTTAACTGAAATAAGGATCACCTAGAGAACAGGTAAAAGGTTATTTCCGGCTGTGTCTGTGAGTACGTTTCTGGAGAATATTGGCCTGTAAGTCAGTGAACTAAGTGGGGAAGATCCCCCCTCAGTGGATGCATACCATCCAATGGGCTGGGGCCTGGAAAGAAAAAGGTGATTTCCTCTCTCTCCTGCAGCTGGAACATATTATTCTCCTGTCCTTGGACATCAGAGCTCCAGGCTCTCTGGCTTTTGGACTCCAGGACTTACACCAGTGGTCCCTCGGGTTCTAAGGCCTTCAGCCACGGACTGAAAGTTACACCATCAACTTCCTTGATTCTGAAGGAATCTTGGACTTGGTTAAGCCATGCTATTGGCAGCCCAAGGTCCCCAGTCTGCACACAGCCAGTCACTGGACTTCTCAGCCCCATAATCACATGAGCCAATTTCCCTAATAAATCCATTCTTGTATCTCTTTCTCTCTCTCTTTATATCTATCTATCTGTATCTTCTATTCTATCTATCTATATCTATCTATATATATCTATACACATAGATATATATATCATAGATAGATAGATAGATAGATAGATAGATAGATAGATAGATCGATAGATCTTCTATTGGTTCTTCCTCTCTGGAGAACCCCAGCTATTATAAGCCCTCATCCTCTCGTCAAAGCCTAATGGTTGAGGCAACAAGCCCACAGCAACCATTCTTGTCCATTCTTTAGTGTCAGGCTCACCCGGAGGCTCAGCATCTCCATGTCTTTTCTGATACTACAGCCCAAAGGAATCACACCTTTACCTAAATTCCTATGTAGGTGTTCGGTACCACAAAAGCTTACCTCTAATCATTCTCTAACTGGGAGGCTGGAGGGCTGCATTGGGCATCCTACGTAGATTATAAATTTCTTGATGTATCTGAGCTTTTATTTTCTATATTTCACAATGTATGGACTAGTGTTGGGCACAACATTTGTGTATAATGAATACAATGATCGATGAAAAACAAAAATAATTTAAAATCAATGGAGTAGGAACATGAAACACTCACTTAGGATGCCTTCCTTATTCCTAGACAAGTAGGCGTCATTTCCCTTATTTAGGCACTCTCCTGGGAAGGATTTCTACAGAAACACTCAGACTGAGAACGCTTCAGGGCTTCAATTTCCTCAAAGGTGATAAAACTAACAGAACCTGAAGCAGGTATTAAGGCTAAATCTAGAACCAGAATCCAAAAACATTAGAAATTACTGTGGGGGATTCATGGTGATCCATAAAAAATCAATAAATGTTATAGACTTTTTTTAGAAGGTGGCACCAAACTGCTCGCAAAGCCCATTAAGGCTGGTCTTTGTCTTTCTTCACCATCCCCAGGATTCTCATCATCCATCAATCCTGGGTGTCTGTGTCAGATGGCAATGCTTTCTTCCAAGTCCATGGGTATGTCAGCTTAGGCTCTAAAGAAAACTAGTCACTTCAAATCCCTGAAAGCCTCTTTCTCACAGTTTTCCTTTAACAGTAAAAGTTTGAGCTTTACAAACTGGCCTTATAAACAAAGTTTTGACAAGGACTCTATAAGAAACATTTCAGATTGGTTGAACCCTTATACTGAAATACTTGGGCTTCCTTTGGCTCAGAGATTGTACTTTATGTAAAACTATCCACATTCTACAATTATCTAGAACAAACAATTTTATTATAAAAAGTGACCATTTTCAATTCAGGCTAATCGTGTCCTCACAATGTTCTCTGTTTTGTTGTTCCTTCCGTGAAGTTCATTCACCTGCTCTGTGCCAAAGACTATCCTCAATGATGGAAGCACAATATTTAATACAAAAGTCTCTGTCCTTAACTCACAATTAAATAGTTTCCAGAAATCACAACAGAGTACAGGTCAAGCTACTAGAAATTGCAGATGTTCAACCATGGCTACAAGGGCTACAGAAACAGCCATTTCAATGGCTTAGCCTAATACAGTATTTGTTTTATGTCTTTAATAAAGATGTATAAGAAGTCCTGAGTGCTGCAGAGAATGGGATGATCAACTGCCTTTGGGAAAAAGTAGAGAAAGTTCTGGAAAGCCTTTTCCTAGGAGGACATGCTTAAGTTATATCATGAGAGATAAAGGAGGAAAGGGAAATCCAGGAATGAGGACTATCAAGTGCATATGCGTGCAATGGTCAACCCAGTGTTCATTTCAGCATGGCTGGAAAACTGCACTAACAGAGAGGCAGTGAGAGACACCGCTAGGGAGACAGGCAAAGGACAGTGTTCTGAGGGCACTGCATGCCATGAAAAAGAGTCTAAACTTTATTCCAACAGGAAATGGGAAGTCATTGAAGGGCTACAAGAAGAGGAGTAGTATGAACAAGTACACTTTAAGAGCTCCTTCTGAAATAATGCATAGCACCAATTGATTGAGACTAGAAACAGGGGAAGAGGAGACTCTATGGTAATCAAGTAAGCGCATATTGAGGACCTAAATGAAGATGGTGAAATTTAGTTCTATAGGGAAGAGGGCAGAGGCTCAAGTGGGGTTTGAGAGAAAGAAGCAGCATCACTAATCAGAGGTGGAGGAAAGGGTGAGAGGAACACAGGAAGGCAAGGAAAGCATCAAAGATGACTTCTAGGCAGGAGCAGCAATGTGATGTGTGGGGCTCAGTGCAAAATGATATTATTTGAAAATTATTAAGAATATCAAGGTGGAGATGGCTGAGAAGAAGCCAAGCACAGGGTCCTTCTGAGCATGGCACCTGGGCAATTGCATAGGTCACATGTCCATGAAGCTGGCCCTGCTCCCAGTTTCTCACTAAAGCACCTGAGTAGATGGTAGGATCATTAAGTAGGATCCAGAACACAGGAGAAGGGGTAGATGAGGGAATAATAAAATGAGACTTGGTTGGTTATGTTGATTTTAAAGTTCTTGTGACATAGCTAAGTGGAAAGCTAGTATAAGGTAGTGATTAAAGCAAGGGCATTAGAATCAGACAGAGCTGGGTTTAGGTCACAGCTGTTGTAACCATGAGATCTTGAGTGAGTTACCTACATTTAATGTGTTTTGGTTTCCTCCTCTGTAAACCTCACAGGCTAATGAGGATCAAATGGGATCACATTTTAAAGTTATTAGTCAAGAGCCTGATATATGGTGTGTGTAAGTCATTCAGAAAGGGCATTCATTATTATTTATTACTATTATTATATCCAGTAGGCTGTTAGTTGAGTGATTCCAGAGCAGTCGATGAGGTTTGGAGAATCACAGCTACACTGTTGGCTCAAGATGGTGGCAGCAAAAGAAAATACACAGTAACCAGAACAGAGCCCCGAGGTGGAGGCGTCAGTGCTGAAGAGCACTGACACTTGATGGGGAAAGAAAGAAAGAAAAGGAAAGGAAAGGGAGACAAAATGAGTTCTAGACCCTACACATGCACGAAGCTTAAACAAAGAAATAAACTACTAATAGTGGAATTTCACAATAGAAAGAGACCTGTGAGGAAATACATGGGGACAGGATCTCCCAATCAGGCAGTCATTTATTCCATCAATAGATTCCTCAGCCCTGCTTCCCAGATATATGCTGCAAAGGTTCCAGATGTTTCTTTTTCCCTCAAGTCATTTTTATGCAGTTTTCTAGCATGTTTATTAAATTATAAAAATCTGCCTCTGCTTCTAAGAGAAAATAGCATCTGATTAGTTTTACAGCACTCTACAATCCTAACTGTTCAGAGAAAGTTGTCCATTTTTCATTTCATCAAGAGTATCAAGAATCCTTCATATTACATTAAGCAAGTATCACTGTTTAAAGATTGCCTCACTCTTTTGACAATCTAACTTCTAATATAATCTTTAACCTACAAGATACATTTTTAATTTGTTTTTCTGAATCACCTTAGTGACTTATGAATATATTCATTTATCCTAAGTAAAGGAAAATGGAACAAAAATCTTCAAATGCTCTGCTAACTCCCTTAAATTTATTGAAGAACATAACTTGGGACTCCATTCTGTAAATGTAATACCCTTTCTGCTCCAGTTCTTCAATTATGCAAGTTCATAGTCTTCCGGGCCCTTTAGTAATTTAGCATCTGGTTTTTGAATTAAGTGATTTTTTCCATGAATAATAAAAAATTTTAAGTTAGGTATCAGTTCACAAAATTTACAGACTTAACAGGCAACCTCTGATAGGAGTCAAGTAATATTTTCCACTCAATGGCTGTAGCAGACAGTGGCTGGGTAAAGTATAACCAAAAATAATACGTAAAGTAAAAGTACATTGCTGCATCTTTAGTGCAGGGTAAAAAAATGTTTTTTAATTAATTTTATTGATGGCAATATTTTGACTTTCTGCAGTGGACCACCCCTCCTTCAAACCCACTCAAACTTTCTGCCATACTCATCATCCTCAGCACAAGATTTTTCCAAGGCAACAAGTATCATTAAGAATGAACTCCTTCAGGCCGGGCGCAGTGGCTCATACCTGTAATCCCAGCACTTTGGGAGGCCGAGGCAGACGGATCACGAGGTCAGGAGATCGAGACCATCCTGGCTAACATGGTGAAACCTTGTCTCTACTAAAAATACAAAAAAATTAGCCGGGCGGGTGGCAGACATCTGTAGTTCCAGCTACTTGAGAGGCTGAGGCAGGAGAATGGTGTGAACCTGGGAAGCAGAGCTTGCAGTGAGCCGAGATAGCACCACTGCACTCCAGCCTGGGTGACAGAGCGAGACTGTCTCAAAAAAAAAAAAAAAAAAAAAAAAAAAAAAACAGAGAATGAACTCCTTCCATTTCTCTCCCTACCTCCACAGTTATCTGATAGCCACTCATCCCTAGGACTGTCCCCTCCTTCCTTCACCTTCTCATTGACATGTCTCTGGTCACCTTATCTGAAATTAACAGCCATAACACCACCATCCTGTGCCTCTGAAACTTTCCATCCTCCAGCTGTGCTTTCTTTTTCTCTATTGTACTCATCATTCTGTAACATGCCATATATTTTACTTATTCATTTCCTGTCTCCAATGTCAGAATGTAAGCTTCATAAAACCAGTTTTTCTGTTTTATTTATTGCTGAATTATTAACATCTAGAAAAGTGCTGGGCACAAATAGGTACTCAATAAATACAGTTGAATAAATGGATGTCTGGCTTTCGGAAACAAACAAAAACTTATGTGTGCTTTTTTCTCAAGGCCTAACCCAATGCTCACGCCTTAGATCCCAGTTTTTCCTTTGGCCTCTGGAAATTACATTCTTGATTACATCCATCCTTTCCCTTCTTCACTCTTTTTCTCAGTAGCAAAACTTCTCTTTGCAAATATACTTCACTCTCTCATCTCAAAAGAAAAATAAAAATTCCTTCTCTTAACACTACCACTTTACTATAGTCTAATCTTTCTTCCTTTCCCTCTGTGTCCATTTACATATCACCCATTCACATCTAATTTCTTGTGGCAATTTGTGAGTTTTTCCTAGAACATACAAGACCTCTTGTGGAAGGTCATCCCTAGGGCCCACTTTCTAGCACCCTGGTTTCCTTTCTATCCCTTCTCCCCTTCTATCAGTGCTTCCTTACATCTTCTATAAGCACTTTCCCACCCACCCCCAAACTTCTTGTTCTATAATGTTAGAGCAATCCAGCTGAACTTTCTGCTCCAATAGAAATTTTATATCTCTGTGCTTTTCTAACACAGTAGCCACACTTGTCTATTGGGTACTTGAAATGTGGCTCGTGTGACTGAGGAATGAAATTTGAATTATATTTAATTAACTTTCATTACATTATATTTAGGTTTGCATAGTAACAGGTGGTGGGGTCTACCATGTTGGTCAGCACTGCCCTAGACAATATCATCTACCCTCATAGCCCCCATCACCTAAAGTCATTGTCAACTCTTCCTTTTTTCAGCTAAATCTATGTTGAGCATCAGGCACTTTGCCAGCCAATGAAGAAGGCAGACATCAACAAAGACTTCCCAGTCTAGCAGTGCTGTTGGATTGGTATTATGAGACAGCAATTATGAGACATGTAATATCACTGCTGATAGGATACGCATGGGTAAGAACAGAGAAAGAGTATGTACATCAGCCTGACAGAATTAGGGAAGGAACTAGTTATCCAGGTGGACAAGGAAGGTAAAATGCCACAGACACAGAGCAGCATGATCTGAAGCACAGGCATAAAAGAACACAGCAGACTCGACATCATGCATTCATAGATCCCCCCTCCAACCACAACTTTGAGTCTTCCAATGTACTTGCTTAGTTATCCTTATGGAAACATTGTCTGACCTCATTAAAGCCCCCAATTCACCCATCTTACTTTCTCTGTCCCTGGTCTCCTTTGTCTTTTCTTTTTTTTTTTCTTTGAGACAGAGTCTTGCTCTGCAGTGACGTAGTCCCAGCTCACTGCAACTTCTGCCTCCCAGGTTCAAGTGATTCTGCTGTCTCAGCCTCCAGAGCAGCTGGGACTACAGGCGTTCACCACCACATCCAGCTGATTTTTTTGTATTTTTAGTAGAGACAGGATTTTACCATATTGGTCAGGCTGGTCTTGAACTCCTGGCCTCAAGTGATCTGCTCACCTCAGCCTCCCAAAATGAAACTTCCATAGGCTGAGATAATACATCTATAACCTTGAATTAACCCAAGAATTCACCTTCTCCAATATTTGCATTCTTGAAGCAAATCTCTGCTAAAGAAAATCATGCATGTAGTCAAACTGGTGTCAAATTCATGACAGTCAATCATAAAAGGACACTCAAAAATTATACTTAGTTTCTATGAAAGGTTATCTCTCTCCCTCCTTATAAAGTTTATTTCTTCTCTTTCCCTCACTGCTGTAAGCTCTCACCTTTCCTTCTTACAACATTCACGTGATTAATTTGCCTCATTCCATAGGACAGGGTTCCCTCATCTGCCCTAACCAGTTCTAGAATAGATTGCATTAATGGCCCAGGTTCTTCACTGGTCCCCATATGCACACTCTTTGCCATGTAACTTTGTTTGCCCTAACTTTGACTCTGACCTTGACCATGTGGCTTGCTTGGCCAATGGGATATTATCAAATATTATACAACAGAAATGTTCACATGATTGGACTCCTGCTCTATTTGCCACAACTGTGAGAAGATGCCTGAACTAGCTGCTAGAGGATGACACATGTGATCCAGCTGTCTCCAGCACTCCACTGAAGAACCACTCAGCCACCAGACATCTAAATTAGCCCAGCTGAGAGCAGAAAGAACACCCAGTGGAAGCAGCCTGTGTCTGCTCCCATCTTTTGCTTCCTCCCTCAACAGACAAAGTATTCTCTTAGGATGTCATTTCTCCCTTCCTGCCCGGCCAAGGATTTTGCTTCTTTGGCTAGCCTCACTCTGCTGTATCAGCTGTAGCTACCTTTCTACTCAATCCTCAGAATATGTACCAACATATTCTACTTTCTTCAGTATAAGAAAATATGCCACAGGTAGTGGCTCATGCTTGTAATCCTAGCATTTTGGGAGGCCAATGCCGGCAGATCACTTGAGCCTAGGAATTTGAGACCAGCCTGGGCAACAAAGCAAGACGCCGTCTCTACAAAAAATACAACAATTAGCCAGACATAGTGGTGCGTGCCTGTAGTCCCAGCTACTTGAGGGGCTGATGTGGGAGGATTGCTTGAGCCTGGTAGCGCGAGGCTGCAGTGAGCCAAGATCATGCCACTGCACTCCAGCCTTGACAACAGATTTGAGACCCTGTCTCATAAATAAATAAATAATAAAAAACAAAAACAATATGCTGCAGCTACCACCTCCTTTCTTAGCTCCCTTTCAGATCCTTAATTCTCCCCTTTCATTCACTCTTCACCTCCTTGCAATATGATTTTACCCTAACACTTCTCTCTTCTGAAAATGCTATTGTTAATGTCCCCAGTGAGTTACTTTTTCAATGCACATATGTTTGTCCTTGTCTTGTAATTCTAAGAACGTCTGGAAAATACTTCCTCCTTCTTAGGATACTTTATTCTCTTTGACTTTTCTCCTACTTACTAGTTGCCAATTGGTATCATTCATTTTAGCCAGTGCTTATGGTTCAACCCAAACTCTAAGAATTATAATTAGGTCCGTTCTTTCATCTCTACACTTGCTTCTTGGGTGTGCACAAGCATTCTCATGGCTTTAAACAATGCACTTATGATGATAATTCTCAAGTTCACATCTCTACCCTAAATTTCTCCTCAGAAGTCCAGGCCTATATTTTCAAATGCTTACTACATATGTCCACTTGAATGTTCCCAAAACATTTCAAATTAACGTGTGCACAAAGGGACTCTTGATTTCCCATCTAAAAATGTCATCCCACTCTGCTCTTATAAGTTAAATGTAAAACTACCCATTTAGTGCTTGGGGGGTTTAGAGGAAGGTGGAAGGAATCATTAATTATTCCTCTCTCTCTCTCACTGTACCCCTATCTAACCCATCAGCAAGAACTATGTTTCCTGTATACAAAATAAATTGCAAATCTTTCCATTTCTCACCATTTCTACAGTCACCACCTCACTCCAAGACATCATCATCTTTTACAGAAACTTTAATAGATTTTTTAAAAGTCTTCTTGCCTTCTGTACTGCTGGGATTCTCCACCCAGCAGTCAGAATAATCTTCTGCAAATATAAATTAAAACACACTATTCTCTTATTCTCCTCCTTGGCAAGTGTTTCTTGTTGCACTCCTGGAAAATGCAAAGACCTGACTTTGGCTGACAAGGCCTACACAGGATTAAGGCCTCTGCTTGGCCCTTTACCCACCCTTCAGGGGTCATTCTCTTTTTCCCCCGTGCCCAAACCACAGGGCTTTTTCCAAGTTCTTCAAATGAGAACTATCTTCTCTGCAATAGATTCAATGTTCATATCGCTCCTTCCACTTGCAACATTTTCCCATCATATCCTTTAGTCTATGTTGACAAAGCAGTTTAGTTAATCTTTAGTGGGGCCTCTTCTGGCCATCCTATATGGGGTAGGCCTCCCTTAGCCTGTTAGCCTTTCTCTTGATGTCTTATTTATTTATCTCTCAATTCTGTATACCAAAATTGTTTCTTTCTTTTATTCTCTTATTCAATACATATGTATGAAATGCCTACTCTGGGCCAACAGATGTGATAAGCACTTGGGACACAGTAATGAACAAGTCAGCAAAGCTTCCTGCTCACATATAACACAAATTCTGAGAGGATACTGATAATAAACATCAACAATAATAATATATAAATAAATTACATAAAATGATAGACGGTTATAAGTACAATGGAACAAAACAGAGCAGGTTAAGGAGGTGTCAGGAGTAATAGGGAGGTGGGAAGAGCTACAGCTAAGCAGAATGGTTAATTATTCAATTAAAACACTCATAGAAAGGTGATATTTAAGAAAGGCTTTAGGATACAGATGGAGTGAGCCAGAATGCCTATGGAAGCATACCTAGGCAGAAGGACAGTCAGTTCAAAAGTTCTCAAGCAGGAGCATGCCTTCTGCAATCAAGGAGCCAAGGATGACAGAATGGCTGAGATAAAATGAGAGATGGGGACACCAGTGGAAAGTGAGCTCATGGAGTTAAGAGGCCAGAGGAAGACTTTTCAGGACCTTGGAGGCCCTCATAAAGACTTTGGCTTTTATGCTTAATTACATGGGAAGCCAATAGAAGTTTTTGGGCCAAGGAATGACATGATCTGATTTGTTTACAATGTCTATTTACTTGTTTATGTTTTTGTTTCCATCATTAAATGATGCCCCTTTAGCTCATCACTGAGCATTCAGTGACTACTACAGTACAAAGTACATAAATATTTGTTAAGTGAAAAAAATAAATGCATGACATTACCCTATGATATTTAGCATGTCTATAGAAAACAGAGTATGTTTCAGAGAAGTTGAGAAGAGAGATAAATGGAAAGTAGGGATTCTACTTTAATGCACACTATATGTAAAATGAGATATATGTTTTTAGGTAAGTTAAAGCACATTAAATATTTTTTAAAAATTATTAACTTGCAACAACCAGAAAATATTCAAAAGTACATAAATAATATGTGATGATTAATTGTATGTGTCAATTTGGCTGGGCTGTAGGGTGCTCAGATATTTAGTCAAACATTATTCTGGGTATTTCTGTGAGGGTGTTTCTGAAAGACATTAACATTTAAATCAGTGGGCTTTGAATAAAGCAGATTGTCCTTCATAATATATGCGTGCCTCATCCAATCAGTTGAAGACAGAAACAGAACAAAAAGTTTGGCTTCCCTGAGGAAGAAAGAACACCCTAGCAAAATGCTTTCCGACTTCATCTTCAACATTCGTTCTTCCTGTTTTTACAGCAGACCGCATTGAGACTTGAATGGGAATATGAGATTTCCTGGGTCTCCAGTCTGCCAGGCTTAGACTAGAGGTAGTAACTGAAAAATACAGTAACTGAGATAAAAACTCATTGAGTGGGCTCAACACCAGAAGACAAAGAAAAGGATCACTGAACTTGAAGATAGAATAGAAATTACACAATCTAAACTGGAGATCCAGGTTGCCAACCCACTGGCCAACCCTGCAGATATTAGGTTTTCCAGTTTCCATAATTGTGTGAGAAAATTCCCTATAATAAACCCCAGTCTCTCTCTCTCTCTCTGTGTACACACACATATACATACTATTGGTTCTGTTTCTCTAGAGAGTTCTGACTAACACATAATACATATTTTCCCCATCAGCCACATAATAGATCTCACTGGGTAAACTTGGAAAAGTTTTATTTTTTTGTTGAATGAATCCAAATCTAAGTATCTCTGTCACATTTATTTGCTGACGATTTACTCAATAACTGAAAAATTAAAAGCCGGTGTACAGATCTCTACTTCCAGTCATTATAAGTGGTACTACGTTACCCACATGTAAATAAGTTTGAAATTGAACAAAAAAGAAGAGGCAGCTGTTTTCAGGCGCTGGTCTACAGGCATCTCAGAACCATGATCCTTAAATAAAGGAAATACCATGATCGTTAAAGAAAAGAAATGTGGTAAACCCCATATTTTTCCAGCCTTTCTGTCTAGGGCAATGGTCAAACCACAATGGAGAAAAAAGGCCTAACAAGGGGGCAGTGACCTCCCTGACCTGAAGAGGCAAAGACGAGAGCTTGAGGTTGCAGAAGCATCTAGAATTTGTAGGCAAAGTACAAAAGAGCCAAGAAATATACAGAGGTGGAACTAAGGAGCCTGTATGTGAAATTTCTAAGATTATTGAACAAAAATCAGGATATACATATTCAGGGCAAAACTATGCATGGTCCAGCACAGAATGACTGGTATGGGACTGGGATCTGAACCAGTGTAACAGAGGTCATCCAGAGCCAGGAGGTTATAGGAGTCTCCACCCAGCCCATATAGGGGAACATATATGGGCTAGGTGGCATTCTGTGTTATAGGCTCTCAGACATTCCGTGAAAACCTTGGAAAGGCCACAAGTAGGAGTGAGAACTAGACCTGAGGGTAAAGGCCTAAGACTAGAAACAAAATTAAAATTGACCTACCCTGCCTACTTCTGCGTCTGGAAAGACGGAGTCAATGCATTTTTCCTTCTTCCTCTCTCTAAATACAGCCTAAAGCCCTAGATGTTATATATTAAGTAAACATAAAAAGACATTAAGAGGTGGAGAGTAAAAAACAAGCTGGCTAAAGACCCAAGGGTCAGAATGGCAGTGAGCTCCTTAGGTTTTCTTTTTGTTTCACATATCCAGGCTGGGTGTTGGAGAAACCAACAATGTGGAATTGCTGCTAATGGACACAGACAAAAAAAAAAAAAAAATTCCCAAAAAGTCTGCTGTCAGTCATTACAAGACCAGAAGTGGGGCAGCCTAGCAAGACAGAAAACTTTTAGACCATCATCAGTCTACTCCAAGCAAATACCAAAGAATAAAAACTGCAATCCCACACCAAACCCCATCATCAAAAGTAGAATGGAGAGCCTAGACTGACATGGTCACCTGACTGTAATGAAGTGTCCCTACCCCTCTTCATTCAGGTGGTATCAGAGGAGGCCCTGTAGCACCTCTGGTAATGAGGTCAACCATCTGCCATGTCATTAGAAGCCATGGAGAGAGCAGTAAAAAGTCACTGCTGCTCATCCCAGCCAGGGTAGTGTCCGGGATTACTAATGAGGAGCCTGAAATTCCACCCCTGCCCAGCAGTAATGAGGCACCTCTTCCCCTTTGAGTGTCAATGGCGGCCAAGTGGGGAACTGAGAGTTCCATCTCTGTCAGGCAGTAAGTAGGCAGTGAGTGGCCAATTCTCCCACCAGCACAGTATAGAGGAGGCCTATTAAAGGAGGTGATTTTAATAAGATCCAAAGTCTTATATCAAAATACTCAAAACATACAAGATTCAATTGAAAATTATTCATCAGATCAAGAACCAGAAAGATAACATCTCAAATTGAATGATAAAAGACAAGCTATAAGTGCCTACACTGGGATGACATACACTTTAATCAGCTGACAAAGATTTTAAAGAAATTATTATAAAAATGCTTCAGTGAGCAGTTACAACTGTGCTTGAAACAAATTAAAAAATGTTTCATAAAAAAATAGAAGACATAAAGAACCAAATGAAGATATTACAACTGAAAAATACAGTAACTGAAATAAAAACTCATTGAGTGGGCTCAACACCAGAAGACAGAGAAAAGAATCAGTGAACTTGAAGAGAGAATAGAAATTACACAATATGAACAACAGAGAAAAAAATAGACTGAAAAATTGAAATGAACAGAGTATCCGCAAAATATATATCTGCCAAAAGACTTAAGTCCAGAATGTACTTAAAAGCCATACAAGTCATTAATAAAAGATTAACAACCTAATAAAAAGTAGGCAAAACTTGGAGGGTTAATAAAGGAAGATATTCTAATGACCCAAGTAGATAGATAAAGGTACTCACGTCCTTAGTCATCAATGAAATGCAAAATAAAACCACATTTAGATGCCACTACACAACCACTGCAATACCTCAAATTAGCAAAACGCTGAAATCACCTAATACTGGCTAAGCAATTGGTAATTTCATACATTGATAGTAGATATGTAAAATGGCATAACTACTTTGGAAAACCATCTGACAATTTCTTAAAAAGTTAAACATACATCCATCATATGACACAGTTAATCTATTCCTAGGTATTTGCAGTATTTGCACAAGGACAACATATGTCTACAAATGGAATTGAGCCATAATGCTTACAGCAGCTTTATTAATAAGAGTGAAACAAAAGAAACCTTCTAATTCATCAACAGAAAAATGTAAATAAATTGTCAATGATGTACTTGTCACCAATAAAGAAAATGAACTGCTGATAAATAGAACAATATTAGTAAATCTAAAAAATATATATGTCCAGCAAAAGAAGCTGGATGCAAGAGTGCATACTGAATTAAACCATTTATATGAAGTTCAACAACACCAAAACGAATCTATGGTGATAAAAATCAGAATGCTGCTTGCCCACAAGCTGTGGGGGTAGTGGCTGACTGGAATGGGACCTGTGGGAAGTTTCTTCGGGGGTGGAAATAGTCTAGGTATTGATTGGGGTGTTAAGTATGCCAATGTTTTACACTTGTCAAAATAATAAATTGTACACATTAAATCTGTGCTTTTCACTATATGCAAATTTTACAACCGAAAAATATTTTTACTATAGTAACCATTTCACTGTGTATGTGCTTATCAAAACATCATGTTGTACACCTTAAGTATATACAATTTTTAAAAGAAAAAAATTCACTACGTTGCGGAAATAAAAATCACATGTCTGGCAAGGAATGATGGCAGGTCAACAATGTCCTGATTACTATGAAACTTAAAAATGTTCTGTTGGCAACACTATTTGACTTACGAGAGATTGAGACTATGTGTCAAAATCAGAGGAGCCACATAAAAAAAGAAGAAAAAATAATCTAATACAGTAAATGGAAAATTCACAGGCTGTGTTGTTTGATATCTTAAAATGTAGCACTTAACGTGGATGGAATTTGTGAGGTTCTGTGTTGATTTGACTTTTGAGTAAGAGGTACTTCTTAGAATGTACTTAAAGAAATGTAAATTGTATAATGTTTATTCTTTCTGTGTAAAGTACCTAAGAGATAACACAGTTGCAAAATGGTATTTTTTGGCTGGGCGCAGTGGCTCATTCCTGTAATCTCAGCACTTTGGGAGGCTGTGGGCAGATCACTTGAGGCCAGGAGTTCAAGACTAGCCTGGCCAACATGGTGAAACCTATCTCTACTAAAACTACAGAAAATTAGCCAGGTGTGGTGGTGTGCACCTGTAGTCCCAGCTGCTTGAGAGGCTGAGGTATGAGAATCGCTTGAACCCTGGAAGTGGAGGTTGCAGGGAGCCAAGATCACACCAGTGAACTCCAGCCTGGGCAACAGAGTAAAACTCTGTCTCAAGAGAAAAGAAAAAAAGATGGTATTTTTTTGAAAATGGTTTTTATTATAATTACTATTGTTACTGTTTGCAAAATAGCAATTAAAAGACAACATGGATAAAGAGAAAGTAACAATGATATTTGATGAAAATGCCCTTTCCCTTACTTATCTTTTATAAAGTTATGTTGCACTTTCAGATTTTATTTGTATTCAGAATTTGAGCAGATTTTCCCAGTGGTAACATATTGATAAGTGTATGTTTTCATCAATGACAATGCTTTATAATTAAAAATTTACTTGAAAGTTTTTTTTTAAATAACATATTTCTCATTCTAACTATACCACATAAGAAATGATGATTACATATTAGGAGAGGAAATTATCATGTTATTTTCAGCTCCAACAGCTCCTATCTAAGAAAAGCATTAATATCATTGCCATGCTTCCTTAAATTTGTATGTGTGTGCACGTGTGTGCATGTGTGTGTTTCTGTAAAAACATGACCCTCTGTTGAGCTCCTTTTATGTGTAACACACTATTCCAAGTTTTTAATCATATTATCCCATTTCATTCCTAAGAATTCTGAAAGCTGTTTTATCCCTACTTAACACTGGGAACTCAAGCTTGGATAATTTAAATAACAACTCTAATGTCATACATGTGATAACAGACGAAGCTCAAATTTGAATCTGGTTTTGTTCGACTCTAAATCCCTTTCATCTAAATTTTCAAATTGTTATCATACACATAATTTCATTGGAATATCCCAGTATCAATATGAAGCAGAAAAATGAAATAAAAGTCTAATCAATGTGGCAATTTGACACACACACACACACACTCACACACACACACAAGAGAAAACTGAAGCTTGATGAGCTTAATTACCTAAGATTTGCTGTGAACCCAGGTCTTATACTCCCAAAACATTTTGATTTTATTAAATACTTTAGAAATTGGAGATTCTTTTATTTTTAAAAGAAGAAAACTACACAAAGTAAAATCAAAATCAAACTCCACTATGCAGACATTTTTTATTTCTTTAGATCACCCATGAATCTATCATCCTCCCTATGTCCAAGATACATGTCTGCCTTATGGAAAAGACTACCTCTCAATACAGAATCTGAGAAGCTATGGCACAGACTTATAACCCAGGCTCCCACAATCAGATAAATCTTCCCTGAACTTTGAATCTCATGATAAAGATGCAAGAAAACAGAGTCCACATAGAACCCATTGTGGTGGACTAGGGACGGGGCAGGAGCAGCAGAATGAACACCTGCATCGTTTGTAGGGACAGAAATGCCCAGAAGGTGTTGATGGCACTGGGCACCATGATTGTTTGCAGTGGTGATGCTGTAATAGCTTTATATGTAGTTCAGGGCATTGCTCCTGGTTGCATATCCCACAAGTCAGATCTCTGGTCCTCTTGAAGACTTTACGAGCTGTTGCCTATTTCCTAACAAATTTCTTTACTACTTAAATTAGTTCATTTCTGTTGCTTGCCATTAATAACGCTGTCTGATACACCCATGATTACAACAAATTTCTTATGGGAGTCGTATTTGGCTGTTTAATCAGGTATAACTCCTGAGTTTAAATATACATCAGAGCACTCTTTTTTTTAATATTGGTGAGGAAAATGCCTTCGTCACAAGGAGAAAGGAATAAACATATCACAAAGCAGCCAAGTTCTTTAATCTCACAGATCTTCTATAGATGTTTAATAAAACTTCTCGACATTCCTTTTGTAACAGGGTCCTAGCAAATATGTTATTACCATGGGGAAATTTTTAGGGATAAGTGATTGAAATGACTACAGGATTTTCTGGCATCTTGAAAACAGTAACTGAAACAAAAAGTATTTTGAAATTAACAGTAATATCCAGTCACCCTCAGGAAATTCTACTTTTTTAATCTTCCACCTTCAAAATTATGATCTTTAGTGGTCTGCTCTTTACATGTGGGTGTGTGTTCCTTTGATATTAGTGTTTATTCAGCTTAAGGGATGACTTTCAGTTGGAAATCTGGAATTTTCTCTCTTGATGCTATTAGGATTTTAATTACAAACTGTATTTTGCAGAATGTCTAGGCCTATAAAAACATTTTTGCAATAGTTTTTCAGGAAAAAAACTAAACATGTTATTAGGAAAATTAATCTTTATTTTGGTGGTGAACAGTAATATATATACTGTTTTTCCTGAATGAATAAATTAGGAGGCTCCTGGAAATTTCATTGGCTATGAATTACCTTTATCTTCCTCAATAATTTAGCCAAAAATCTTGGAAAATTCAATTTTTTAGTTGCTTTATGTCTTCTTGTTTTGTTTAGAAAAAGAAAAAGAATAAGAAAAGAATGAGGAAATGAAGGAATCTAGAAAGCCAGTCAGGGTTAGGTAAACTGTCCCTTCAAAGTGCCACTGGAGGGTCTGGGAAAGTTTCTGTTCATCTTTGGCTAGACTCTGATATCTATAAGACCTTCCTTGTTCCACTACCCTCCATAACTGTGTCTTACCTACCTCTTCACATTCCATGCAGAATCACTGATTTTGTTCTACCAGCTTTCTATTTTTTTTTCTTCCCCATGCCTCTGTTGAATCCAATGACTCTCCCAGTACCTGCACACTTGCACTTGGCCTAGGGACTCACATTCTGCTTAATGTCTTTCCAAATGGGATAGCTGTTTATTCATTTTTTTGTTGTTCATTTTTTTTCCTTCAGTGAAAGTTTCTCATCTACCCACTATGAGCCAAGCATTCTGTAGGTGTTCTACATTCCAAGGTGGACAAAACAAACATGGACTTCGCTATTACAGAATGTATGATACAGTAAAGACTTTTAAGTAAAATAACACATAAACAATTATATAGATAGTGGTACCTTCTATGAAGGAAAAGAACAGAGAGCCAAAGAAAAGTTGGAAAAGGTATAGTAACAAAGGAAGCTTAATTTATTTTGAAAGATTAGTGAGGATCTATCATAGGGGGTCACAAGCTAAAACCTGAATGATTAGAAAGGCCCAGCTGTACTGTGAGTTAGCCAAGGTGAAGATCTGCACAGGAACCTTCAATGAGCCAAGAGTTTTGTGCTTTGGGGAACTGAAATAAAGGCAGTGGCTAGAGCAGCAAAATAAATAAGAGTTCAAATTGAAGTTCTAGAGTCCAGCCAGGGCTATACCCTGTATGGTCTTGTAGACAGAAGTAAGGAGTATAAAATTATGTGAAGTATAATAGTAAGCCACAGAATAATTTTGTACAAGCAAGTGATATTATCTAATTAATATTTAAAGGCTATTCATAATGTGGAGAATATGCTTTGAGGGTATCTGCTTTATCAATGGACTCAAAATTTAGTAAGTACAAAAAATTCTACGGAACTGGAGGATTTCTCTTCTCCTACTGCTCTCAGGAGCAACCGTGCAGCAGGTTGTGATACTGGTGCCAGCATATCATGTCGAATCATCTCAAATGAATCGTTTTTCTCTCCACTGTCATTTGGAAACTGCTTTTGAGGCCATAATAGTATTTTGAGAAAGAAGTAGCAGTGTGGCAAAAATAGGCATTGTGGGATTATTAGCCACCTTGTGCCAACTGGACATGCTTGAGTCATGTTCCATGAATTCACCTTCTACTTGATGAAGGAGCACCCACGGGAATGCTTGGCTTCATGGCTCAGTCAATCAGATGAATCTGAATGCATGATGGACACAGCTTGGATAGCATGGTCTCCTTGCATTTTGTCTCTATGAAGTCCCAGTAACAAGCTAGGGTCTGTCTCCTTTAAAAAACAATTACTTGCTGAGAAAACATGGCTTTGCTCCAAAC
The DNA here is from genome assembly GCF_006542625.1 of Nomascus leucogenys. Taxonomy (NCBI): domain Eukaryota; kingdom Metazoa; phylum Chordata; class Mammalia; order Primates; family Hylobatidae; genus Nomascus; species Nomascus leucogenys. The sequence goes on from NC_044402.1 coordinate 127,037,502, forward strand.
CTCTATAGAGTTTGCCACATGCTCAAAACAACAAACATAGTTTCCACAGATACTGTATCAGTTAGGTAAGACCATTGCTATAGTAAATAACTCCCAATTCTCACTAGTTTAACACAATAAAAATTCATTGTTTAATGTCCCATTGCAATGTGAGTTATTTGAGGGCAGTGAGAAGAGAAGACTCTGCTCTAAGCTCCTTTTGCCTCTCACTCCACCACATCCTCAGAGACCTCCCCATTCCAACAGCAGTTAGGGAAAGAGGTTTTGGGAATTTTAGTGGGCTAGACCCATAAGCGATACACATCAATTCTGTTAACCCCACTGGGTGGAACTCAGTCACTTGACTGCACCTAAATTGGAGGGAAGACTGGAACATGTAGTCTAGATGTGTGACCAGGAAGAAGGGAATGTGAATGTGGATGAGCACTAGCAGCCATTTGGCAAATATTTGAGCTCATTAGATCCAATGAGTCATAAAGGAATTGGTGACAACATCTTATTAGGTTCTAATTACATTATTCTTTCTAAACAACTCTGAGCTTTGCCAAGTCAAAAGACATTTTATCAATGTTCTATATTCATGATAAGCAATGGCTGCAGATTGCTGATCAGACCACACACAGAACAACATCCTTCCCTAGGCCCAGTGTTCTATTAGCACAGAAAGAACTTTACACCAAAGCTCCACTCCAAATTTTTAGACCCGTCAGTGTCCCTATCTCCCTCTTCTTTGCCATTTTTGGCTTCTATCCAATATACAAGTCCTATTGTAATCCACTCTCTCCAAAACTTGGATTCAAACGCTTCTTCATCAAACTCATCTTCCCTTTGGTCTAGCACAATGCAGGTCTGACATCATCTATGCAAGAAGAGTGGGAAGATAATTGGGTAGGAGGAGCCTCATTCCATAGTGAGGTTCTGAAAAATCTTGTAGGGCTTTATAAAAGCCCCTAAGCAAAGGATGTCCATGAGAGGACTCCCATGTCTGGCAGAACTGGTCTGGATCCAGTTCTCTCATCCTGCTTAGTTATTGGTTGAGAGCAGCCAGAGGCAAGAGTGACCTTGCTGTGAAAGTCTCAATGGATCCCAAAGTTCTGGTAGCCAGAGGCTGCTAGATGACTCTGTTTCCTATAGCAATTTTCTTGAAAACAGAGATAAGAGACACAACCCCATGGCTACCACATAGGTCCTCTCAAATTCTAGTATCTCTTCTGTTTTGTCTACAGTAAGAGTCAACACAAGTCTCTGCTTCTTCCTTACACCTACCTCATATTTATTATGTTACATCTAAACTGCTGCTGATGCTATTCATAATATCAGCTAAGACCAAATTGCCAAAGTTCTCTTACCTGGAATTCTGTCTATGGTAGGCCAATGAAGCATACCTCCACAGGGACCAGATCAGTCTTTTGGAAGAGAATAATTGCCTTAATTGCTAGTTGCCTTCATTCTATCTTGAGGAAAGAATATAGCTGATAATGCTCTACAGAAATCAGAAGTGTAACTAAAGGGGACAAATGAGGTCAAATGGGAGCATCTAAGCTTTCAAGGATCCCGTTCTTCTTGTCCAGCTGAAGTTCAGTCTAAGAGGCAAGAGAATACCTTCAAACCCATATGTAGATCCCAAACTACTACCCTGAATTTTAAAAACATTCAAACCCTCCTAAGCATGACTGCTTCTCCCGTCTTGTCCTATCCTAGCTAATGATCCTACTACCCATTTCCAATTGCCCAGGCTAGAAACCTAGGAACCACTCAAGACTATACCCTTTCAATCCTCCCCTACCCTCAAGCAATCACCAAATCAAAAGTATTCCATCTTTCATATCTCTTCTATCTACCCTCCTCTCAAGCTCTCATCACAATTCACTTGGATTACTACAGAATTCTTCTCTCCATTCTTGCCTCCAGGATGGGCACTTTTCCTTTACTATACTGCCACAGTGATATTTTCTAATTGACAATCTGGTAATAAAATATGCTAAATCCTTTGATGACTTCCTGCAGATTTTAGGATCAAGTTCTAACAGGAGGTGAGTGCCCAAGGCACTTGTGTTAGTCCATTCTCATGCTGCTAGGAAAAAATACTCAAGACTGGGTAATTTATTTTTAAAAAGAGGTTTAATTGATTCACAGAACTGAATGGCTGGGGAGGCCTCAGGAAACTTACAATCATGGTGGAAGGCACCTCTTCACAGGGTGGCAAGAGAGAGAATGTGTACCAAGTGAAGGAGGAAGCCTCTTGTAAAACCATCAGATCTTGTGAGAACTCATGCATTATCATGAGAGCAGCATGGGGGAACCGCCCCCATGATTCAATTATCTCCACCAGGTCTCGCCCTTGACATGTGAGAATTATTACAACTCAAGGTGAGATTTGGATGGGGACAGAGAGCCAAACCATATCAGCACTAAAGGTCTAGATCTGCCAATATTCCTAATCTGGTCTCTTCCTACTCTCTCTAAAGTCCCTCATTCCAGGCATACTAAATGCTTCAGTCCCTCAAATGGCAAGATGGTTCTTATCTCCCTTCCACTGTACATGCTGAGCCCTTGGACAGGACACCTTTCCACCCCACTACTGCTGTGCTGTCTCCCTCTTCTCTCAATCTCAGATCAAATCTCACCTCCTCTGAGAAGTCTGAATTGAAGACATTTCTCTTTCCTCCAATAATACCCAACGATCACCATACTTACCCAGCCAATGGTATAAAAAAGCTTAAAGATCTGTCTGCAAGCATGCTTAACTCTTGAGGAAGTTCACTTGCTTTATTCATTCTTATCACATTATTTACAAAAAAGAGGGAAATACTGGGCTAAATAGATATTTAAATGAGATTCTTTCTTTGAGTTGTCCCCATAATCCCTTCTAATGAAATAGTTAGTGGTAGACTTTCCAAAATTTCTCAAGTTATCAAGCACATAACATTAAGATGCTTGGAGAAACAGAAATGGATCAAATTGATTATTTTAACCAGGGAAAGAGGCCAAAATATTTATTACAGCCCAGTTGTTTGTAAAATAAAAAATACAAATTCAGTAATACTTCAGCAACTCCTAATGGTCTCTTGGCATTTAAAATGGCTCCATCTTAACTTGGACATAGAATTTTAATTGACTTCCACTATCAAGAAAAACAGAAGCTACAAAGAAGTGAACATTTTCAGTGCAGCAGAAGCAGGATACACATGCCTTGAGTTTTGTATTAATTATAACTTCTTCTTCACAAAAGCTTCTTTGCAGATGACATATACCTAATCTTAAGTTATCTTATTGGCTTTTTTAAATCACCTGGTGAAGTGTATATCATTATTCCTGTCTCATAGATGAAGAAACCAAACCAGAGAAATAAGACATGCACAAAGTAAAATGCCCATTAAATGTAAAGTTCATGCCTGTCTCCTCCATTTTTCTATTGGTCACAATCCTATAGATACTTCTCTGTCACTCATTAAATTTTCCTAAAATACACAGCTAATTTAGTAGAAGGAGCACTCCAATTAGATTCCTAATTACTAAAAACAATAGATTTCAGTGGTTAATAGCAGAAACTCTGCAGAGAGCTGAGGCTGAAAGCCCAGTCTGGCCACTCACTACCTATATGACCCCAACCTAAAGCCCTCTGTGCCTCAGTTTCCTTATCTGCAAAACAGAGGTCCATAGTACTTTCCTCAGAGAGTAGTTCTGATTATTGAACAAGTTGATAAACATAAAAGAGACTTAGAATGAAATGTATACAAAGTAAATGTTAACTGTTATGAAACATTAAAAAATTGATGATTCTATGGAAATAAGGACGTATGAGATTAAGTTGCATCACACAAAAAATTTATACTTCAGAGTACAATTTTTTTTCAGCTAAACAATGCCACTGAATTTAACTGTACATTCCAAACTAATCAGACCATATTTAATTATGTTTAAATACGGATACAAAATGGGATAACTTAAATACACCATTTTAAATATGATTGACATCTACTAGTTTTATAAACATAAGGACTTTTTAAAATCTTTGTTTACATTTTGAGAAAGTATCTTTTTTCTTTTCCTAGCTAAGTCAGTAGGCTGTACTCTTTTCAAATATTTAGGAATTTGTAAGGAAAGTAAAAATGCAAATGTTCCATTTGTGGAAATAAATGTTGATGGACATAAGTAATAATTGTCATAACTTAAGTTTAGATTTGATGAATATTATAAATATAAAAATGTTCTGCAGAATTGTTTTTCCCTTTTTATCCACTATTTGTAAGTGTATGCTAATAAGCTATGTGTAAAGATTAATATTCCATTGCATTAAATATAATTTTATGGCATTATACTAATTTAGAAAGATGTCTTAAGACAAATTTAACATTATTATAAAATAATGTAAAACACTGTTATCATAAAAAGTAGGAATTACTGTTATTAGTGCTTCCATACAATAAAACACTTTTATTGTAAACTTAAAACTCAAATGATTACATTTTCCTAAAGTATTAAGCAAGAATAACCAGATTTTGAAGTGTCATTTAATTTTATCGTATCTACAATATTGAGTAAATAACAAGGATTAAGAAAAATGAACCAAGATCCTGGATCTTGGCATGGACAAGTCTGAGCTCCTTTTAGGGGAATGGGAAGAAGGTGATGGGAAAAAGGTGAAGGCCGCTGAGAAAGGAGTCAAGAGGTCAGAAGGAGTGAATGGAGCAAACAAATATCTGTTTCAAAAGAATATATGAGTTGTCCTAACTGTACAAATATTTCTACCAAGCAACCGTTTAATTCCCATGAAGTCATGGCCAAAACACCCAGGAGGTAGAACAAAGACAAGTGAGAGATATTAATCAAGACATTCCGCCACCAGTAATGGGGAAACAGCAGCATTTCAACCATGGGAGGACCAGCTATCATGAATAGCCATCCTGGAAATGCTTACAGAACATTTAGGCTATTTAACTGGCCAGTCAGTAAACACATTGCTTCACCATAGTAATCCAAATAAATGATTCCCATTGAAAATATTTCTCCCTGACTCTCTGGTTCTAATAATCTGACTTTGGTTATTGGAGACTCAGTTGAGCTAGACATTAAAAGCAGTCATATAATTGTGAGAAGAAAATTTAAGATTAGCATGCAAGATAATGGCATAACAACCTTTCTCATGAACCAAGAGAACACTACACATTTTTGGCTTGCTCTTTTTCATCTCAGTTGCTGTAAGAAAAGCCATTTCCTTTTACTTAATATGTTCTTTCCACATTGTCTTGCTGAAAAATCCTCCTTATTCTTTACAGCATGGCTCAAATGTCACTCTCTGACAAAAGCCTTCTCTAAATTTTGCAGGCAGAGTTAAGCAAATCCTTCCTTGTGCTGTGTTCACATTTTTGTTAAGACATTTGTTATATCACTGTAATTATTTCCAGGTTAGTCTCTCTAGTAGGTGATGGGCCCTAGTTGAATAGATGAATGAATGAGTAAATGAATAAATGGGATGTGTTTCAGAAGGGGAAATTACTGCTTTTGCCTCATGTAACTCCCAAAATAGCTTCTCATAATCTAGGATTTCTAAAGCTTTGGGTTTATTTTTTTTTTTAATTAAAGAATTGGAGACAACAGGTGGTTTCAGTTTAACTAACCTAAAATTCACTTTTCTGAGTCCATGTATTCATCTTTTTTTTTCTTGGTGGTGCCAATAGCATGCTTTGGATCAGTGACCCTTTCCTGTAAGAAAGAAAGGTCATTCTGATTTTTATTAAGTCCTAGCAATTGCCTCTTTAGCTCTCTTTGTTGTTCTGCTTACTACAGTCTTGTGAATAGCAAATGTCATGTTCTTCTGGAATAAAAGCTTCACAGAGCTCCCCCATCCTGCTTGAAGTTTGAACAACTCTTAATTTGATTTACTGGAAAGAAAGAAATGCTGCTCAACATGCACTTCCTCCTGTGCTAAATCTAGTTAAATATGAGGAAAGGAACAAGTGTTTGCCACTCAAAAAGCTCAAATTATACTGAAAAAAATCAAATTTAGGGATATTTTAACTCATGTATAAACCAAATTAAACCTTTTTCTCCTACTTCATAGGCAAGACAGAAAGAAGTATGGTGGTCAAAAGAATAGACACAATGTCTTTCCTCTTTCTTAATGAGGAATTTTTAAAATAAGGGGTCTTTTATGTGGGATCATTTAATTATGGTACCCATGAAAGCATAATGATTTTTTAAGTGCACTCTCTCTTATTCATTAGAATCATAAGGTTGGCTTTTTGCATTCAAGCTAACTTAAATATCTTCTTCTTTTTTTCCTTAAGTCCCATTCCAAAATAAAATTGTAATGTACAGATAGTGTGCACTACATAATGAAAAAATGAAGTTCGAGCACAGTTAACTGATTTATTTTTGTTGAATTGCAATTTGTTCATAGATTCCCAACGTAAGAGTAGAGACAATAAGAAGTCATTGGTATTGGACCTGTTTTTCTGGCAATAGATTAAGTAAAAAGAATTATCTAGAAATGATGCCTGAGAATACTCATTTATTCATTAAACAATCGTTTGCTGTATTTCTACTATGTGACAGATACACACTAGACACACAGAACACGGGTGCTAAGGACCCAACAGGGAACTGTCAGACAAAAATGGAAACAGTTTTTGTTGTGGAAATTATAATCTACTGGTGAGAAACAGAAAAACCAAGATAAAAAAATAAATTGTATGTGTATGTATGTGACATTAGATGGCAATAACTTGACAAGTACCCAGGAGAAAAGTAACATGAAAACAGAATAAAAAGGACTGGATTCCTTATCCTATTTTAAACAGTGTTATTCAAATTATTTATATCTTAAGAATATGCATGTACAGATATAGTTGGATTAAAAAAATACGAGGAGAAAAAGTCAGTTGTCATTCATTTGCATTAGTCACTTGAAATCTAGGCTTTAAATTTGAGTCATGGAAAAAATGAAGAGTGATATTAGTGATGATTCCCAAGAAGGATTCCCAAGTGTCACTTAGAGTAGACACGAGATTCAATGACATCTCTCAAGCCTAACTTCAGTAGCACTAACCCAAATTTGATTAGGTCCTGACAGTTTGCAACCAGAGATAGGTATCCTTTTAAACAGTGACCTTTTTTCTTCGGAGCATGATGTCAGGTCAACATGACAACAGAATGTCTCCATTGAGGAAGAAAAAAACAAAATCGGGACAATTGTCTCTCAAAAGCAAAATAAAACAGTAAGTCAACTAAAATATATTCACAGCCAGGTACGGTGGCTCACGCCTGTAATCCCAGCACCTTGGGAGGCTGAGGCAGGTGGATCACCTGAGTTTAGGAGTTCAAGACCAGCCTTGCAAACACAGTAAAACCCCGTCTCTACTAAAAATACAAAAATTGGCCAGGTGTGGTGGCTCGCGCCTGTAATCCCAGCTACTCAGGAGGCTGAGGCATGAGAATCGCTCTAACCCAGGAGGCAGAGGCTGCCAGTGAGCCAAGATCACGCCACTGCACTCCAGCCTGGGCAACAGAGTGAGACTCTGTCTCAATAAAAATAAAATAAAAAATATACTTGCAAACTTTCATTAGTAGAGTGACACAACTAATGGGCTTTCTTGCTATCAGCAATACTAACTAGATGGAATTTTCAAAGTTAAAGATATAGCGCTTCTCTACCTTAAAGCAACCTTTTCAATCACAACACTCAACTCTATTTTTCAAAAGAAGATACAAGGTGAGTGGGATGAAGTAATATGCTTAAGATTACACATGCAGTAGACTGCAGGGAAAAATCTATTTCTAACTTCAATTCATTTATGTATTGAATTTATTCAAGTATTTATTGAATGTCTACTGCATTCTGAGTCCTGGATTGTACTGTGAAGTGAAGATACAACTGAAAGCAAGGATGTCAGGTCTCTGCCCACACAGAAGTTTCCTTCTACTAAGATGATACAGAAAGTGACAGAGAAAATAGATAAGTAAGATAATTTCAGATATTGACAGAAAACAAGAACGTAATAGAGAACAATGTCAGGGAACAACCTTGGAAAGTACTAGAAATGCCTCTTTGAGGAAATGGCATTTGAAGTGAACTGTGAATGACAGAAAAGACCCTAGGAAGTAAACACTTATGGGCAAAGAATTCTAGGAGGGTTCTTCAAAGAAGAGAGATTGTAACCTGTAACTTCTCAAAGCAATATTTAGAAGACTAATTTTCTAATTATCTACTTTATTGCCAGGATTTCAGAAGAAAACAAGCCTTTGATTTAAGTGATTCTGATTCAAAATGATCCAAAAAGTTTTTTTAAAAAGAGAGAAGAAAGTCAAATGCCAAAAATTTTAAGCTCACCTGTCTCCTAGTAACCTTTATACCCAAAATAATATTTCTAGATCCTATTTTTAGAAATAGGCATGAAAGAAGTAATATGCCTATAATCACTGCATCAACATTTCCTAAAAAGGAAACACAAAGAATAGGGGGAAAAAATAAAACAAAAAGCTTAGAGGTTAGCAGATCTGGAGTCTTTGGTATCCAGACATGATTTATGTCACAAACAAAAGCAGTAAGCTTGGACCACAATACAGAAGTGGAAGCTGGGAGAACTCAGAGCTTTGTAACTTCCCCAATAAATCACAATTACCAAAACATCAATGATAAATAGCTAGAATCTCAGCGTATTTAATAGCTTTTACCATTTGTTGGTTTGTTGATCATTTGGTTCTTTTCTTCAAAAACTGGTGTTGGGTAGCTCAACCCCAACACATTAATGTTTAATTGTGAACCCTTGGAGACACCAGTTATAAAATTTAAAAGGAATTTACTATTATAAACAAGACTGGAGCACTGGGGAAAATTCTCTTGCATGAATCTATCCTACATTTTAGGAGAGGAAAAAGACTCCAAGATAGCTTTAGCTTAAAAAAAGAGATGTTTAAAAACTCAAAAAAGAACTTAAAGAAAGAATGAAAGGAACATTGCTGGTTTTCATTATTCAATGAGAATGTCTCCAAAAGAGCAATTAAGTAAGTTACTGGTGTGTCAATTAAAAAAAAAAAAACTCAAAAAAAAAGGTAAAACATTAGAGTTATCAATAAATCCAATAGAAAATGTTTTCACATAGACATACATTTTTCTAAAATTTTAATATTTTCTTCTTGCGGAATGACTGCAATAACATTTACATGGTTTCTTCTAGTATCATTATGAAGCAGCATTGGTATCCCCATTTCTGAGATGGTAACAACTGAGACATTAAGG